>NC_142611.1:17277727-17580757 GCF_059453375.1 Lepisosteus platostomus
TTCAAAGTGCGCGGCACAGACACCGCAGTACAGTACCGCAGGTATGATGACACGCGATACCGCGGTACGTGATTGGTTGACCGACAGGGGCACTCGTGGTCCGTTGGTCTGTCGTAGAAAGACTTACTGTACTGTAAACGTCTTTACTGTGCCCGTTGTAGATATTGAATTTTACCACTGAAGGGAAATCTTAGTAGCTGAGCATAAAAAGAATAGGAGCATACTGTAACGCGTGTGAAGGCCATAAACGATATTAATTTTGGAACGTAAACATACAGTATATGGCTGGTCTCGGTACTTTAAAGAAAAAAATACGCACCAGTATTCCATTTCTCCCTAAACATTGTAAGCTTCGAAGTCTTTAACTAACGTGATACCGGAGTCAACAAGCATACTTTTAGAATTTGATTAAAAGGGAATATAATATGGAATCGCGTATCTAAAGAATTTAATAACGGTATGATTATATCCGTGTACTGCGGCAGGTCTGTGTAGGGCTGTTTCGCCTGCCTGATCATGCGAGCTGGACAGTTTGCGTTACAATATAAACATTTATATTGATTTAAATCGTGTTCTGATTTAAATCGCAAACGCGTGTTTAATTATGTGTTTTTTAATCATGATCAGGCTAGTGCATTTCTACATTTTCTGTATGAACCAGCTTAGAGGTTCATACAGAAAGACAGCTTGTGTTTAAATTGAGTGTAAGGTAATTTATGCTTCTAAAGTCATGGTCAGTATTGTTGTACTGTGCTGTACTGTGTCACATTATTTTATAGCGTTTTTATTGCGTTATTAAATCCGGTGGCGCTGTGTTAGTTTCCTGACTCACATTATTTAAACTGCGACACTGATCATTCATCTCTAAATAAACTTTATTTTATATAGCGTTTTAAGCCAATAGGTAATTAGATTGCTCATAAACCTAATCACTTTTTCTACATAAACACAGCGTGATTGCTCTCTGAAAATGCTTTTCCGTTATTTTTAAAGTAGGCTCAGATTTCAACTATAGATCGTATTATTATAAACTTTCTTGGAAAAATGTATTTTATGTAAACCATGTTTGCTATTAATTCATTTAGGGCTAAAATACGTTCATTGTCTTCTAATCGAGTCGAGTTGACATTGGAAGCCTGCCACACCCGGACCGTTAAACCAACGCATTAGCACGTCAAAGCCCATTGAGCCAGTATTGGCTTTAGTATCCCCCCCTTTCTCCCCTCAATTCAATTCAATTCAAGGTGTTTTATTTGCATGACAGATGGGTACAAGCAGTGTTGGGTACTGTATGTATATTGTAACGCTTACGGCAGACAGGCACTGTGTAGGAGTCGACGCACCAGAGCAGCGCCTGCAATTTTTATATTTATAACTTAGTTTTTAAAATTAGTCAAGCAATACGAAGCATCTCCTTTTACTTAGTGCCTGAGCATACTGCAACGCGTGTGAAGCCCATAAACGATATTAATTTTGGAACTTAAACATACAGTTTATGGCTGGTCTCGGTACTTTAAAGAAAACATACACACCAGTATTCCATTTCTCCCTAAACATTTTAAGCATCGAAGTCTTTAACTAACGCGATACCGGAGTCAACAAGCATACTTTTAGAATTTGATTAAAAGGGAATATAATATGGAATCGCGTATCTCCAGAATTTAAAGACCAGACAATCGCAAACTCGTTTTCAATAAAATTATTTTATTCATTCAGCAGTTTGTGAGAGGGACATCCAGCAGGGAGAGACACACACACGGTTTTCATTGACAACATTGTTTTTTTTTCAATTCCTCTTGTCTAACAGGAATGTTTTGTTTGTGGACAGACTGTTAGACAAGAGGAAAAGACCGCCTCCTCCTACGAAGCATTTCGTTGATCCGATCACGAATTCTTTTCCAGTCGTACGCAGCAAGGGTTGAGAATCTCCGATTCACCATCGTACTAATGGTTTCCCGGAGATTGCAAGGCAAGGCACTTTTGCCTCTGGACCCATCGAAATTTACAGACGTGGTCCACCCCCAGTAAATTTCAAAAGTCACAAGATTTCGAAACACGAGGGCGGCGTAGCGGTCGGCTCTTGCTTTCCCGTCTATGCCGATGCACTGCAAGTACAACCCCCCCTCCATCTCCTGGGTGATGGGTAGCAGTTGGACATCTGGGAGAATTATTCGTCCCACTGGCATCTGTGAATTCCGCTGTGCTTCCTGGGGGGAGATAGCCGGCGGGGACAGCATCAACAGATTCCTGCGCGGTGGTGAACTGAGAGGCCGGGATGGAGTGTCCTGAGGCGGTCTGTGCTCTGCGGGGGGCAGAGCTTCCGCCAGGCATTGCAACCTGCGCGGCGGGGAGAGGCACTTTTCGGGAGACAGCTGCTCAACTGTTTGACTGCTGGAACATACTGTCTCCTTCCTCTGCATTTTCAGGAGTGTCTCTAGCCTCCCAATCCTCCCCAGTAATGCATCGTACTGCTCCCGCTGCTGCCGAAATGTCTCCATACAGGTGCTGCTTCTACAGGTTGGCACCCTGGCCAGTGGCCGAGAGCAGTTAAAGACTTCGATGCTTAAAATGTTTAGGGAGAAATGGAATACTGGTGTGTATGTTTTCTTTAAAGTACCGAGACCAGCCATAAACTGTATGTTTAAGTTCCAAAATTAATATCGTTTATGGGCTTCACACGCGTTGCAGTATGCTCAGGCACTAAGTAAAAGGAGATGCTTCGTATTGCTTGACTAATTTTAAAAACTAAGTTATAAATATAAAAATTGCAGGCGCTGCTCTGGTGCGTCGACTCCTACACAGTGCCTGTCTGCCGTAAGCGTTACAATATACATACAGTACCCAACACTGCTTGTACCCATCTGTCATGCAAATAAAACACCTTGAATTGAATTGAATTGAGGGGAGAAGGGGGGGATACTAAAGCCAATACTGGCTCAATGGGCTTTGACGTGCTAATGCGTTGGTTTAACGGTCCGGGTGTGGCAGGCTTCCAATGTCAACTCGACTCGATTAGAAGACAATGAACGTATTTTAGCCCTAAATGAATTAATAGCAAACATGGTTTACATAAAATACATTTTTCCAAGAAAGTTTATAATAATACGATCTATAGTTGAAATCTGAGCCTACTTTAAAAATAACGGAAAAGCATTTTCAGAGAGCAATCACGCTGTGTTTATGTAGAAAAAGTGATTAGGTTTATGAGCAATCTAATTACCTATTGGCTTAAAACGCTATATAAAATAAAGTTTATTTAGAGATGAATGATCAGTGTCGCAGTTTAAATAATGTGAGTCAGGAAACTAACACAGCGCCACCGGATTTAATAACGCAATAAAAACGCTATAAAATAATGTGACACAGTACAGCACAGTACAACAATACTGACCATGACTTTAGAAGCATAAATTACCTTACACTCAATTTAAACACATGCTGTCTTTCTGTATGAACCTCTAAGCTGGTTCATACAGAAAATGTAGAAATGCACTAGCCTGATCATGATTAAAAAACACATAATTAAACACGCGTTTGCGATTTAAATCAGAACACGATTTAAATCAATATAAATGTTTATATTGTAACGCAAACTGTCCAGCTCGCATGATCAGGCAGGCGAAACAGCCCTACACAGACCTGCCGCAGTACACGGATATAATCATACCGTTATTAAATTCTTTAGATACGCGATTCCATATTATATTCCCTTTTAATCAAATTCTAAAAGTATGCTTGATGACTCCAGTATCACGTTAGTTTAAGACTTCGAAGCTTACAATGTTTAGGGAGAAATGGAATACCGGTGTGTATTTTTCCTTGTGATATTTTAAGCTCTAGTTGAATGATAGGTGTCGCATTTTAAATCATTTTCGTAGCTAGAAATTATGAAACGCCCTGTTAAAAGCAAGGAAGTTTTTATGCCCCGTTGAAGTAAAACAAAATGCCTGACAAAGTATGGCTTGGACAGATTCCAAGTGCTTGTACAAATGTGCTAAAGAAATTATACTTTGAGTATACAGCTTGTCCAAAGTCATCCATTATTAATACTATTAGTAATATCTTCAGTAAAGGCTTTGATGCATACATATTTCTGATAAAGGTAGGTTGTGTACTTCTGTCCAACTGAGCAATCTTGCTTTCATAATATATACCAACATTTTAATGACTGATGATTAACATGCTGTAATACACAGTTCAAAATTAAAGGCTAAAATGCTGTACATGAGAGGTTAAGCTCCCCCTGGCGGTTTTACAAGGCGACGCCGGATAGTTAGTCACGTGACACACGTGACACACGTGATACCGCGTGATACTGCGTGATACTGTGACACGCCCACCGGGGTATGCCGCGAAATACCTCACCCATTTTGAATGGCTGCATCTGTACATGTTCGTACAGAACCAAAGAAGGACAAGTTTAAACTTTCAGAAATAATTTAGAATTAATGAGAACTTATGCATAAAATACATAGTAAAAAATATAAATAATTGTACTGAGATCTTGACAGAATCTGTGCTATCATCCTGTATTTTATTAGTAGAGATCTGCAATAGACTTACATTTTAACTAACAGAGAGACTAGAGAAAAGCTAGGAAGACAGTGAATGATGGAGCTCTTCACAGAATCTTCACCACCTGGATTGTTTCTTCTTAAACTAAAAACAAAATCAAAATTTGACTGCAGGAGCTCAAGGTCAAATATAAGATGAGTTTTTTTCATATCTGTATAAATTTCCTTTTTCTACCTGGCATAAGTTTGTCATTTATTAAGTACACAACCATTTTGGAAACAGAGTTTAGAGTTTGGGCTCATCAGTGGAAGTTTATTTCTTGAAAATAATCTTATTTTCCCAGATAAAGACTAAAACAACTGAAATACAAAAATTTTAGGCATCTAAAATACAAAAGGTTTTTAACTGAAATGATAATTCTCATAATAGAACACATATCATAACTGTTGACCTGCAAGAGAATGCCCACCCAGCCTCAGTATCTCAGTTTCAAACATCCTGGTCTGTAAATGTAATGTAATTGTGCACTTAGCCAGCTACTGAAATGACACAAAGCCCCTCTGAAAGCTAGACAGTATAACTATCTGCTGTGGCAGAGGAATGGCGGAGTTATCCACTGTCTAGGGAGTGGTGCTGTGAGTGGTTGAATCCAGTAAGCAACCAAGAACAAGTCCTGGCAGGGAGAGCTGTAGTTTCAAAATACAGTAAACACTATAATATGTAATCCAGGCTGCATCAGTGGTTGTTTAGGTGATAAGTGAGTTGTTTAGGACCACAGGAAAGCACAGACTGCATACTGTATTAAAATCATCATATGTCATATTTATGAACACAGAACAAAGTTTAATTAATGGAAATTAATCCTATATGAAAAAACTAGTATTTTAAGCTTATGCAATGCAGTACAGGTAAAATAAATAGTGAATTTTTGTTGTTTCTTGAGAGTTGATAAAATATAAGTCATAAAAAGATATTGACAAAGAAGACAGTATACAGAGATACAGAATATGTAATATGGTTGAAGATCTTTAATCTTTAACAGGTGATATGTTACTAGTGTGACTAGTGAGCAATGTAAGCAACATTTCGGATATTGGATGCTGATGACTGCCAACATATTACATATGAGTTACGAACATCACTCCATAGTGGCCACAGTCTAGCAGGTTTTCTAGATCTCTTTTTGTCATGCAAAACTAGAGATTCCGGTTAAGAGATGCATGAGCCTATTCCCAGGGCGAGAGCTTATACGAATTTATAGAGACAAACAGAACCTGCTGGAGTTTAGGTCCAAGGACCAGAGTTGGGGGATCTTGTTATACTACCCTGTTAAAAATACTACACAGCTTCACAGATCTTAAAATAAAAGTCAAATATTCAGTTCAATTAGCTTCAATGTCACGATTATAGTCCCCCCTCCTTAAGGGTGCTCCAGCCCTTTCACTTTAGATTTAATTCTGTGCACCTGACCCCTTTTCCCACCCCACCTTAAAAGCCAGGCGCTGACGTTCATGCTGGCTCTGCATCTGGTTTCCGCACTGTGCGAGTCCGGGACCTGGAAGCGCCTGGTCCCGTTAAGGTTTTAATCTCTGTTCCCCTTCCTTGTCCGCCGGTTCCGACCCGGTTCATGGTTTTAATTCCTTGTTTGGATGGATCTCCTGGTTATGGACTTATTCTTGTGTTTTTGGATACCCTCTATGGATTACTTCTGGATTGTTTGCCTCGGCCACACCTCCCCCGTGCACCAGCGCACTTTGGACACGCCCCCCTGTTTTCAGCCCCGTATTCCTGCATGACGTTTTCCTAGTGTTTCCCCACTTCTTCGGATTGTGTCATCCGCATAGGGTCCGGAAAGAACTGTTCGTTACACAATGTTCTTGTTCTTGGAGTAAATGTATGGAAATGAATTAGCAATAGAAACATTAGAAAAGGAAAACATTAAGAGATACAATGGGGCATAGATACTGTATAGCTTTTAACATGTGATACTCTGTAACAATTAAATTGAAAAATTTGGGAAAAAAACATTGAAGATATCATTCAAATATAAGTTATTTCACCCATTTGCATGTGCTGGATGTATTCAGGAAAAACATTACACAGTTTCCAGAAATGCAATCAACTTTCAGTATCAATTACTGTCATAATAGTGATATATTAAAGGCAATCCTGCTGGTTCTTGCTGCATTTCAGGATATGCTAAGGGTCATTTACTGCCTAATTGACTACCCAGAGAACAGGCATTCAACAATATTAGTGTTTATTGTTTCCTACAGGACTTCAAAGCTAGTCTTAACTGGTAGACATATAAGACTTATTTTCAAAATCTGCTTTAAGGCTAAAGTCACAAAAAAGCAGAACAAAATTTCTGTGGAGCAAATCTTCCATAATGATTTTTGTGTGTATTTGATTCTGGCTTTAGTTTTTAAACCTTTTTTTATGTTTGAATTCAGTATGCGAAAAAGAATGTCAAATGTGAGTTTATCTGAAACATCTGTTCAATGATTATAAAAATCATCCTGCTCACATACAGAAATGATTTTCCTGCCTTTAATTTAACTGTATTGCCACTGTATATGAATAATATTTAACAATCAGTGCAAGGGAAAGGCTCATGTCCACCTGTGCAACAAACCATGCAGCCCACAGGTCTGCAGATGTGGATCTAATTGTAAGCAACTTTAAAAATCAAAATAATTTTTAATTAGCCATATCAAATTTATGGGTGGCACGATGGGGAAGTGATTAGCATTGCTGCCTCACTGTGCTGGTGTTTCCTCCAGCTGCTCTGGCTTCCTTCCCTAATCCAAAGATACTGTATACTGGTAGGTTAATTAGCTTTAGAGGAAATTGGCCTTTGTGTGTGTGTTTGTTTTTGTGTGTGCGTCTGTCCTGTGATGGACTGGTGTCCCATCCAGGGTGTACCCTGCCTTACGTCCATTGCTTGCTACATTAGGCTCTGGCTCCCCTGTGACCCTCTATTGGATAAAGTGGTTAGAAAATGGATGGATGAATATCATATTCAGGTTCTAATCCGCATATTGGCCAGCAGCTATATCACTCTGCAACTCACAACTGGCAACCCAGTGAAGCTCAGCAGGTGTGAGCCTGGTCAGTACCTGGATGAGAGACCTCCTGGGAAAAACTCAGGTTCATGCTGGAAGAGGTATAAGTGGGGCAAACAGGGGGTGCTCACCCTGCGGTCCATGTGGGTCCTATTGCCCCAGTATAATGATGGGGACACTATACTGTAAACAGGCACCATCCTTCGGATGAGATGTAAAACCGAAGTCCTGACTCTCTGTGGTCATTAAAAAATCCCAGGGCATTTCTTGAAAAGAGTAGGGGTGTAACCCTGGTGTCCTGGCCAAATTTCCCATTGGCTCTTACCAATCATAGCCTCCTAATAATCCCCATCTATGAATTGGCTTCATTACTCTGCTCTCCTCCTCACTAATAGCTGATGTGTGGTGATGTCTGCCGTCGCATTATTCAGGTGGATGCTCCACATTGGTGGTGGTGGAAGGGAGTCCCCATTACCTGTAAAGCGCTTTGAGTGGAGTGTCCAGAAAAGCGCTATATAAGTGTAAGCAATTATTATTATATTTCCCATCTGCCTGATAAATGTTAAGAAAACCCAGACCTTTCAGGTTATACAGTGTAAATCCATGATACAACAGGAGAGGAGCTTCTTGTTGAGAAGCTGAAATCACAATATGCGTTTTCTGACAGTTGATTAAGATCATATTAAGTTCTCAAGCAGTATTACAGAGAGTACACTTGTACAGAGCTGCATTCAGCCCAGTAGTACAGACTAGGAATATTTTTGTATGGGCTGCATTATTACCTGGCACAGAGCATCTGCAAGGCACAATAAGGAAAGTTCTACAGCCCATTTAGCCAAGGCAGAACAATAGGCTAGTTGCTGTGTACAATCAATAAGCCATGATATAAAAAATAATCACTCATACAATAATTTCTTCATTTGCAAGGGTTTTTTGGACTTCTTAAACGTTAAATTAAAATGTATTTAATGTAGCATGTGATGTGATCTTCCTGTGTCTCCTTCAGTATCTACAATACCTGCAGTACCCAAAAAGAATTGTCCTTATTTTACTTATTAGAGGTGACATATTTTCACTGTTATCAAATCATCTGGTAGTTTCACAAATCCTCGGAAAAATTACAGAATCTTCTGGAAGTCACTTTGATAGACACTGGGGTATTCAAGGTGGCTAAAAACAGCAGCATAACTCACAGAACCATATGATCTTGGAAAAATCTGAAAATTGGCCAAAGATATTATATTATCGACTTCAGCAAATTGAGTGAAAATATTCACACATCATATTTTCGACTATGGTGCCTGTCATCCAGAAATTCATGGCTAATGGGATGCTTGCTACACCAAGAAAAAGGTATAGCAGTCATCTCTATGAAAGATGACAAAGTTATCAGTGGTGTATGAGTGGTGTGAAAAATTATGGTTATATTAGGACACAATGTCTCCATTTGAGATTAACCCCATGAAGGTAATAACTACATCAGAGATCTATAACAACTTAAAAAACATGAATTTGCCAAATAGCAAATAAGTGACTTAAGTCAAATAGGATCAAATGACTCAATCAGATGAAATACAGTTTCATCAGCAATATGATTTATACTGACAATTGGTTAAAGGTCCATAAAATAAATGTTCTTAATAAGCCATCACAACAGACTCCAGTCAAATAGGACATGTGTGATGTGAACTGTAGAAACCAATGTATTCTGAAGGCATCAGAGAAGATTTGCATAAAGCAATGATAAAAAATTCATTCTGAGAACTGCCTGAACCTAATAAAATGCTGAAGAAAGTACCTTTTAGTAAGCATAACAGAATCTATTGAATACTGTTTGTTGGGATGTGAATAATTTTCAACATTACAAGTTTAGAAAAATATTAACATTTTTTGGACATATTTGTATGCAAAATGACTAGTCCTGACAGCACTTTCTCATGTTTTCATGTATTTAAACAATATATACTGAATGTACCCTTGCATTTTTTATGAAGTTACTAAGGAGTGTTCAAAAGATAACAAGGCTTGCCAATCATCATGCTCCCGAGTATAAATGCAGGGCTCTCATCAAGTATTACCCAATATACTAATGTCACGCCCTCTGCAGCCAGAGGGCGCTCCTTCTCTGTCCTGTCCCTAGTTTCCGGTCTGCTGTCCTTCCTGTCCCTCTCTTTCCCTTGGGCTATATATTTCCGGGTCTTGCTCTCTGTCCTGGC
This sequence comes from Lepisosteus platostomus, assembly GCF_059453375.1. Lineage (NCBI taxonomy): Eukaryota > Metazoa > Chordata > Actinopteri > Semionotiformes > Lepisosteidae > Lepisosteus > Lepisosteus platostomus. Next base: position 17,287,524 of record NC_142611.1, read on the forward strand.
TCAGCATTGATGTTCGGATGTCCTGAGACCCGCCTAGCACCAGGGCGCCCCACGTCCGCTCCCTGAGGGCATAGGTTTCTATACGGCATTCCTGAACTCTTTGCACTATGAGCCCGGGCCTTTTTCCCGTCTCGCCCGCTACGCATATGGGTCTTTTTCCGCTCTCCTGCTCCCCACGGTTAGTCCCTTTGGACGTCCGTGACAACTAACTAAAATCTTTTTTCTTCAATTTTTAATCTTTACCACACTTATTTTCAGGCAAACAATTAGAAATTACAATTTGCTGTGAGTAAAGAAGTTCTTATTCATTTGCTGCACTACTCATTTCTAGATTTTCTGGTCGAGGACCCAGATTAGAAATTATTTCACAAAGTCAGCACTTCCTCAATTCTGGACCATCTATATCAGCTTCAGTCTATTTCTTATTCTCTACAAATGTCAGTTGTTTTCCTTATGTTTTATTCCTTCAACTCCATGGCTAAATTAAAGCACCAAAATAAAATGGACTCTTTCCTAACTCTTTATCAGCTTCCTGTATTTGCCAAATTGACTGGATCATCCTCCAGAAAGGAGACTTCTTCACGTACAACTACTGTACATCCAGTCTATTCTCTCTCCAGCCCTTTGGGCACTCTCCTGTTGAGTCCACTTCTTCTTATTTCGTTGCGTATTGAAGTACATGCCTCCTACCTCCTGTACTTAAAGCTCCTGCTGTCCTTTTTTATCCCAATCACCTTCTTTCTGTCTAGTTTTCCTGTCCTCAACAACATTGAAATTGTCTCAAGCTCCGTTTTCTCTATTTTAAAGGGGAACTTCAGTCCCAAATTCTCAGAACGGTTATTAAATATCAGTAACAAAATAAATTAATTGACAATATTGCAAAATTTGACAAACTCAGAATTTGCAATGTGATGTACTGAACGAGCGAATAAGTACAGCAGACATTTCACCGCAGGAATGTTCTAACATGATCTGCATTCAGAGTTAATAAGTAAGTTGTATTTGTCGGCAAAACCATCTCAAGGCCGAGATCGATATTTCTATTGGATTAAAAGAGATGTATTCACAAGCCTGCTTGCTTACAGTGTAATAATGCTGATTCACATCACTTGAAGCTTTGTTGCCGTGTTCTGAATCTCAGAATATGGCGTTACACATACCTGGAAAGTTTGTCTATTTTGTTACGTAAATTTGAGGTTTTACACATTGCTCTGTACATTTTATTTTTATTGTGGTTTGCAATGCATTCATCAATGCCAATTCTTTCTAACCCTGAAATATAAATATAGCATTGTAGTACCCCTTTAAAATTCAGCAAAGCCACAGGTTGTACCTCCAGGTCCAGATTCTCTATTATAGATCCCTACTAGTTCTGGACCCTGTCTTTCAGCCTTTCTTTCCTCTACATATGACCACACTAGGGCTCAGACTTCAGGGGTCCTCTCTTTTCTCCTGCATCCTCCAGCGAGCATTCCATAACAACAGGGAGACATTATACCCATTCTTTCATGACTCTCACTGCTGCTTCATTGTCAGGCTGCTTTTCTACTGACACACAATTACCTTTCCATGCTTTAGCAGGTATACAAAGTATGCCCCTATCATACAAATGATGGGCATCCAGCCACATCCAATCGTAACATCTATGCAGCAAATCTACACATACGTGCCCTAGAGTTATCAGATCTGACCAATGTAACTGAAGTAACCCAGTCCACCTTATGCATAACATGACAGAACACTAAGCAAAAAAATATTTCAAAGAATCTTACAAAGATTATATCATAGCTCACATTTCTGTATTCAATCACAGATAATAACATGCATACTGCATTTCAGTCTAAAACTAAAGAATCTATAAAAGACAGTGTACTGTGATTATGCATTATACTTTTTATAATTTTATGAGGAAGAGCTGAGTTGATTAGGATCCACAAGCCAGTGCCACTTGTATTATAGTTTCTTTCTGTCGGACACTTGGTAAGATCTCTACAAGATTAACACACTTGTTTAAGATAACTTCAATATGAAACATACATACATACAATTGCCACAAAATAAATTCGAACAGTGCATAGTTCCTGGTGTAATACTGTATACTGCAAGTGAAGATAAACACGATCCCTTATAGTTACCTAATTTCCTTCATCATTGAGAACGACATCATTGAAGAGCTTCAGTTTGTCAGGTACACCTTAAGCTCACATGGCCACCCCTCAACATCTTTGTCATTTTTGAAGTATTTTCACTGGAATCTCAGCCACTGCTCTCCGAGTGACAGAAAGTAGCTCTTGACAGCTTGACAGCTGGCCACCGATCATTGAGCCTCTTGACAGATAGCCACAAATGTAGTCACTTTCTCTGGATGTATTTTTAGGTAGCCAAGTTATCGTCATTCACAAAACTAAAAAGGGTTTTCATTTTACTAACAATAAGAAATGGTATAACATTTTAATGATAGTACTCCCCTACTCAGTTGTAACAACAGAAACAAGTTTTCCCTTAGCAATTTGCAGCTATGAACTTGAATTTTCTGAAAACAAGGCAGCATGCATAATGATTTACAACTGTGAATTGGTATGTATTTTTCAACAAAACAAGCGTTTTTGTTTGCATTGACTTTGCTTGACAGGACTGGTGTTTATTAACCATGGGAACATACCCAACCGTACAATGAGAAAGACAGGAGAATGCTAGCACAACAATATTCAACTACTGTATGTAAACACTTAACTGAAAAATATATCTGGGACAATAATGTGTTTCTGTTTTTACTTTTTAATGTTTATTCTTTGGTTTAAAATGTAGGACATTATCTCATTATGCTGGGACACAGGATGAAAATGCTCCGAACGCTGTCTCATGAGTTGTGGGGTGTCTGGTTACTTTAACTTGACCACTCTTTTCTAGTGAAACTATCAAACTTGATATTATTTTTGATTGTATTAATTTCCATCCAGACCTCCCATGAAAAACGTTCAGATTTTTTAGCTACTTTCCATAGTGTGATACAGGTTGCTTGCTTAGTCATTTCTATTTTTATTTTCTCTAACTGGCGTGTGAGCAGTATAGCTTTGTCTAGGGTTAGATCAGATTTTAACTGTTGAGACATATCCATGTCCTTTATGGCAGGAACAAGCTTTCTTTTAACGAATGCAATTTCCGTTCCATTTCAAAATCACTTATGTAATTTGCTTACTTAATACAAAAGTAAATGTGTTTTATAGGACATCAGTAAATTTTTGTGACTGTAAGCTACAAACCTCCTGAAGACATAAAACGAATAGTTTGCCATTAACAGTTCATTTTAATGTTGTAGAAAAGGTGCACACTGCAGAAAAACATCATAAATATATGCTTTATTTATTTTAAGTAAATAGAAAATACAGTATATTTACAATTATTGTATTTAGACAGCATGTTTTAAATTATTGTACAGATAATATTGGATTTACAGTTCTAGCATTTGTAGAAAATCACTTACAAAATTAAGACCCTATGAGTTTTTAGTAGTTGCCAACATGATTTCTTCAAAGAGAGCAATAACAAAGAGCAATAATAAAAGATGTCAAATATCCATCTAAACAAGAAGTGACTTATCTAGTGAAATGACTGTTTAAGTACTACCCAGTGTTACAAAATGACTCAGGTATTTCAGCTGACTCCTAAGTAAGCAACTCTTATAAAGCAGTGGCCATAACACAAATTAAGGCAATTTTTTTTCAATATTTTATGTTTAAATTGTTTTTACCAGCAACAATTCAACCGAGCACTCTGTGACTATTCATTTAATCTGATTCAATTGATGGACATTTTACCTTAGTGGAGACTTTATTTTGACTGGAAACATTTTGTTTCCGCATTACAGTACTTAAGGGGTCAGAGGGTCTAGAAAGAAAGACACAGTGTTTGGCTACTGAGCTTTCTTCAGACGTAAGGTGCGAAAAATGTTTTAGATTTCTCTTACTCTCTACTTTTCAGTGTGGTATTAACCTCTACCTGTTTCTATCTTCACATTTGTCTGGACTACTTGTTTGTAGTCCCCAGTAGGTGAAGCATTAGACTGTTTTACTTCTTCTTTCACAACACCCTGTCTTCCAAGGTATAATTATGAACATATGGTGACTGAAATTTGCCAGCTTGCTTGGAACCGATGTAACACAATCTTTTTCCTATGCCATTCTGTTTCAGGCTCTCTGTTTAACACAACCAAGCAATTTGCTGCTCCTATCCCATAGCAATTTCTCAATTACTAATGATTTTGAAATATACAGTATGTGCAGATTGTTTTCTGAGAGGGGAATTAATATTATATTAAAAGAGATCATAATTTGTTAGAATAACTGAGGGAAAATGCTGGTGGTTGATCTACATGTCCTTTTGAATATGCTAAATTATTGCATACATTTAATATAATTCAGTAAGGTGTTCCTGGTGTAGGTATCCACTCACGAGGCACCAGTAAATGTAGGGGTTGTGCTTAACTGGGACAATTAATAATTGTCGCAGTAAGTCACAAAATGATTCTTTTGATGGTATTAGAATCCAACCTTGCAGGATAACTCAAACAACGCACACACACAGGTACTAATACACGAAAATACATTTATTAATACATAAAATGTGCATATAAACATAACAGAATCACGAAGAGTTACAAATACCAAGGGGGACATACATTCAGTATATCATTCAATTAGACTGTTCGTAAATGAACTTGGATTACAACTTCTACACTAGCAAGTACATCACTCTTAGGAATTAAATTGATATCAACTCAGGTTGAGGTAGCAATTGAATTCTCGAGCTGTAATGCAGAATGTTGAATACTCATCCAATCTGTGTGGAGTCAGATCTCCCGCAGACAGAAAGAAGCAGTGGCAAGCTTGTTGCTGTCCAAGCCGCGCTCTCTGGTTCGGTGCCAAGCAGTGCTCGGTGCGACTTGCGATGTGGTGGGAAAGATTCCTGCGTCGATGCGCTGCTGATGCTCTCTGAAGACCAGTTAATTAGTGTTGGCTGAAACTAGCAGAGTTTGTGCACAGGAGAAAAGTGACTGTGGGTCCCAGCAGGTCAGAAAGAAGACCGGTTCGTTCCTGATGAAGCGCTAGTCCTGAATCCTTAGATTCAGATTGGGTTCACAATCCTTTGTTTACGTGCTGGCAACCTCCGTTCTCGACTCTTAGAACAAAAGAAAGTCCTGCACTCGGACACACTGGCCATTACGTGGTGGTCCGGGTTGAGTCTGAGGATGTTCAGGAGGTACTCTGAGGCTGAGAACGTCCAGGAGGCGGCTGCGAGAATGTCCTGCTCCTGGGAACTGTTCTGCAGGTGTTCTGTGTTGCCTGTTTTTCCTGGAGGAAATGCAGGTCGTTCATTGGTTGAAAGTTTCATGGGCATCAGAGACCCACGTGGGGTTAACCTGCCCTACCAGTTCCTGATTGGCTGATGATGAGTAACCATGCCCTCTGACCTTAGAGTTGTAAACAAACTTTGAATCAGACTCTCCCTTGGAATCTCAGACTTTAAGTCCAGAGATGACCATTTATTAAGGTTGCTGGAGAATCTCAGGAATTGGGGGTTGTTCCTTATCAGGACACTCTATCAGCTAGAAAAACACCTTAATTGTGAACCAAATGGAATGGCCTCTCTGTAGCAGGCACCACTGAGATGAAGGAGAGAGGGACTGGCAAGGGAGCAGAAAACTTAATTCCTGTCCTTTAATAAGCCTCGCCGCAACACTGGTGATCTAAAATGTACAGTATGTATACCCTGTACATACAGTATGAAATGAAAGATGAATTATTGTGTCTGCCGGTCTTAGTTTTATAATAAAATTAAGTAGAACTCATGAAAGATATTTATGTTAAAAGTAATGTGTCAGCAGCAGGCTAAGGATAAATAAAAACATTTCCGAGAACTTGACATTTTGCATGCTTTGTGAAATTTGAATCATCTTTTTTTTCTGAGCTGATAAATAGTAGAAGAAGAAAGTATTCAGCAGCTGATTATTCAAATGAAAGTTCCCAGGATTCATTTTCACAGTGCTAACCGCATCATATTTAATAACACCCTACTGATGCTGTTACAGAAAAAAAAATGCTCAGAGATTCCCTTTACAGTTGCTTTTGCTCTGCAGGCCTCCATTTTATCTCATTTGCTTAAAGCATGCTGGATACATTTTACCCCACCTCGCATTAATAAATTTGTACAGTATGTTGATGCTTTTGTTACACTGTAGTAGTGCATATGCAGAACAGCTGAGACATCTCTTAGCACCATCAGTCATGTTTGCCTCCTGTCAACTCTTTCCAGTTACAGAAGAGAGGAAAAAGAGGGTATCTGCAAAACAGTGGAGGCCCTGCTGTGAACAGTAGCATCTCCATCTAACAAGGAAAATATACAGTGCATATCCAAATGCATATCAAATGAGTAAGGGATTTTATTTTTAGAATGCATTTTATATGCACATCATGTACATCAGAATGTGGTGTGGTGATAATGATCTTTTTTCACTCTTCCCAGGGTAGCAACCTACTTACTTTAAACTCGATAGATTTTTCTTATCATAAAAGGAGGACTTACTAACTTAAAACAAGGAACTTCCACATTAATACCCCTTAATTAATTGTCACTTTTCAAAAAGTCACACTGCTACAGAGCCACAAAAAAAAGGAACCTAGATAGAGGATATTGTGAAATAATGTTACAGTAAAAATAATGCAGTTTAAGAATTGTGTCTTCTATGTTATATACTGTACAAAAAAAATAATAGGGATGTTTATCTTAAAAAAGGATGCAGTACATTTATTTGAATAAGTGTTTAATGTTTTAATCATGTATTGATATGGATGTCTAAGCACTGAGAATAATTTTTGAAGACTTTTTTAGAATAATGTACTTTATTATGCTTCTTTCAAGACAAAAAGATGAATGAGATACACAAATCCATAATTGTAACAAAGCCAAAATTTCAAACATTTTCATATCAACTGCCAATTGAGATATGACAGATTTCCTTTTGGTGAAAATCATGAAACATTGGTTTTACAGTCAATTGGTGGAAATTTGTTGACTGAGTACTATGTCTTTTATGAAACATTATCTAACTAAGGAGAAATTTGGACATTCATTATCTTGGAAAAAACACACCAATGACAAATGCTAATGTTTTCAGTATTAAAATGAAAAAAAAAACAATACTTAGATGCAAATTCCTCTTAGATTGTTGCTTTCACAATGGAGGGTTTAGAAGACTTTTGTTTCATTTTCCTAAAAATATAAGCTTGATTAGCCACTGCTGTATAGTTGCTGAACACAGTTCTTCTATCAGGTTTCACTGTTTCAAACCTGTCATGATTGTGAAACTCCTCTGTTCAGTGATAATTTCTACAACAAAGATTTTTAGGTGGATTTCTACATTGTGACACTCAGTTTCTGAGAATTCCTCTCCACTGCCTAACTGGACAGAAAATTTACAAAACTGAAATTTAGTGTTGTAAATCAGACTTCACTAAAATAAAAGACAAAACCCATTGCCAACATGTACTATGGAATTTATGTAAGCACATGGAGGCCTCTCTTCTGAACTGCACACTGTGAGCTGGCATTTAATTCTCAAGACATAGCTGTGACTTCTAGAGGCAGGATGGTTTGATTCTGCTGGCTCTTAAATTTTGATTTGATTCAGTGATATTTAGCTTGAAACGAGAATGGATAATGGACAAATCAACTTGTTTTTGGTTCCAACAGGTCATTATGACAGTAAGGCCGTGTTTAAATGGAGAATAAGTATTCAGATGTGCTAAATGTGGCACTGTACAATGTTCAGAGAAATCGTTGACGAGCTATAGACCAATAATGATAAAATGCCATAGAAGTAGAATCTGGTAGGAGATTTGGTATACACTAATGTATATTTTGAGCTTTTTCTTGCTTTGTTTCTTTAATAAAGGTAAATGAACTTTAGTGATAGGTGTGAGGTTTCATCTTATTTTGAGGTTCAGACTTGATGTCCACAGGGCTCCCTTGAATTCAAAGACTCTAACCAGGATTGTACTATGTATAGATTCCAAGATAAGTCAAGATTATTAAAGGGTATGTCTGTTCCAGGAGGACACTGACCTTGGTTTCCATGCGAGAGATGGGGTTTATGGTTACAGTATTCCAGGCCCTAAATACTGTACTGCACATGATTGTGCTATCAGATAATGCTGTGTTTGTGTCCTTACAATGTAATGCTAGGTATTGTCATGTTCAAGTTACAGTACCTCTGTCAGAACTGTTCAGATTAATATGGCAGGGGCCTATAATACATTTTCAGAGTTCTTCTGCAAATATATGCCAGTTTGGTGACATTTGGCCACAACTATTATGGGGCTTGGCAAGGCTTGACACAAAAGATACTGTTATGACAGAATGGCCTAATCAGCAACAATAAATTGTTTTAACCCAATTAGTTGGATAAATTATAGTAAAATAGGGTAATTCCTTTGTACATGAGGAAGCTCATATTTAATTTGGCAGCAATTTGAAATTGTGTTAGATAATCCTCAAGAGCCTCACCGTTAATGCATATATTTATTACTATTTCACAAGTATATTACCAATAACAATGAGGCAGGTCACATTTTCATGTTTGAGAAGGAGAAATATGAGATGAGGAAATTATCATAATAATCCAATGCAATTCTGATTTCCAAAAAGTTGAAGAATGCTGTTTGACTTAAATTCAGTTTTCTGTCAACACACATCTGAAGTTTAGGCTTATACTGTATAACCCAACATATGTTACAGTATTTTCTATCTACTTGTCACTGGCAAGCAAAATACTTCATAATCTGTATCAATACCTGTATATCATTGCCACGTCATGTAACTTTTTCACAGTTATTTCAATAGGCTTTAGGTTGAAATTTAGTCCTACAGCCAGATCACTTTTGTCTCCACAGTAAGTAAAATAATAGTAAAAATTATGATTATTATTGTTGTTATTGTTATTATTGTATTTTATGTAACAATTATCCCATTACTTAATTATAACCTTTTGTTAAATTAGGTGAATAACCAGAATAATTTATATACGTTTATGTTTTAATTAACTATAACACTCAATTTAGTCTGTAAAAAAGAAAAATAAAGTACACAAAAAATGTCAACAAAAATTTAAGTATTATATTTGATATTTTCATTCCCTCTATTGAGCCAAAAACAGCCACCCAGATCAACTCAATTAGAAACTCCCAGCCTCACAACTGCATTCCATTAGTACTTCCCTACAACCCTAACACCCTTCATGTCCTTAGGACCATAATGACGACTTCCCCATCTTACAGGATGATCCCTCCAGTTGTAGCCTTTTTTCTGACTGCCCCATCATCTCATATCTCTGACCACCTAAGTTGCATAACCTTCTTCTTCACAGCTCCTTTGACCGCCCTCAGCAATCATTCACACCAAGCACTTTCTTCTGCAACAGAACTCACTGCATCACCTGTAAATATTTAGAGTATCCAGAATACCAGACTCAATAAGGGCCCCTCAGGACAATTCATGATCACTCAGATGACATCTTGTAACTCCAGCAACTTTATTTACTGCATCTCTTGCAGAAAATGCCCAGCTACAGTATCCACATTGGGGAAACAGGAAGGAAACTGGGAGACCTCTTCAGAGAACTTGTCAGGGCTGTAAGGATCAAAGATCTCTCCAAGTCCCATTGTTTCTCATTTCAACTCTAACGGTCATGTTCATACTGATCTCTCCGTCTGCATTCTCAAAGAGGGGTTTCAGAACTCCTATAACAGAAAGACATCCGAAACCAATATTATCCTGAAACTAGGATCACACCTTCTGCCGTCTCTCAGCGACAGACTTGTTTCCTTCTAATCCTCTAATCTAATCTATTCCTTTGCAAATTTTGACTTCACACCTCTCTTCACCTGTCTTGATTTCACACCACCAGAGTGTTCACTCTTGGACCCACCTCCTCTCCTCTCCTGATTTTGTTCTCCCATGCTTTATCAGCTGCTGATTTTCCTCTCTCACCCAAAGAAGGCTCCACAGCTGAAATGTTGTGTTTCTTTTTTTCAGTTTTCAGCATGGAAAAAACCTTTACTTGTTCCTTTGCAGCCTACACATGTTGACGCAGCTACCTATTTGAACTACTCAAAACTTCCAATACCAATCTCATAATATTATCTGCCTCTGGAACAATAAAAAAATGGAACTGTCCACATTTCAATTAGTGCACAGAATAGAAAAAGTCAAAGACGAAGACATTAAAGTATACAATTATATATAAATTATACAATAAGCTCTTACATTTGAATCCTTGTAGAGTTCCTGTCCCTTCCTCACAGTCTTCAGTTTGTTTCCATCTTACATAAACTTATGATGTTTTTTTGAGGTCTCAATCACTTGTGGTGAGTTCTTCTAATGGTTTTCTCCACACTGCCCCCAGCTTAGCCATTGTACTTCGGAGCTCACAATACCAAATAACTGTTAACTGTTAAGTAAACTGTTAATCAAACAGCATCTGGAGTTTTTTTTTATCAAAAGTTAATTTTACTGTCAGTGCAGACAAAGCCAGCTAATAAGTTCGTTGTCTTCTATTCTACTGTCACAGTCTGTAGTAAAACAGTGATATTGCATATTCAGTTGTTTAACATATCTATTTAAAAATGATCTCAACACAATCTGGCATACATAACATCCATTTTAAATTAAATACATAGTCCAATACAGTGTCAAAGCAAGCTAGGACACAGCTAACAACAGGCTCAAGGAAGGATACATGCTAGATGACTAGCTATTCCATCATAGCGCTTTGGCATTCAATCTTTGTTTAAAAAAAAGTAAAATAGCATAATACTTTAGAGTTTCTTAGCATTTCCAGAGTACTATGGACATTATAAATGAAACTTATCATACAGTATGTAATATTTCATCTGGCTTCATTCTAGTCTATCCTTACAGTTATTGACCTTTATATTGCTCGTTTGTTCGATCAGTGCTGATGCAGATGCTTGTGCTAAAAAAACACTTGTACAATGAAAGTACTTTAAATTACTGAAAAAAAATGTACATACTTTCATGTGTCCATCCATGTGTGATCGTGCAATAGTATTTATTTGGGTTTCGTATACTGTAACTTTTTGACAGTTTACATATTTGGTTTAGATTTGGCTTGAACCAGCTTCAAAGTAATCAAACGTCTTGCTATCTCATTCCAATAAGGACTGTATAATGACAATACCTCGCATTTTTAAAAGACAGTTCTCCCCTGCACAGTTTATTGGATGATCCATCAATGTGCCTACAGCATTGTAGTCACTACTAGACATGTAGTTTATATATTACAGTTTTATTCTACATGCTACTTGAGAGGTTCTACGTCAAGCATAAAATACAAAAAATAGAATCCAGAATAGAAACAATATCAAAAGAAAATAAAATACAGTGAGTACTTCATACCACACAATCCCATCTCTCTATATCACAAAATCAAAACAAAAACCTTTAAAATCATAATGCAGTAAATACAAACCTTGCGAAGATAATGTGTATATACAATATATACTGTAGGTGAAGAGCTGAATAAGGTAGAGGGCTAAACTGAACTACTGTATGATGTACAAACATATGAGTTACCAGACAAAAAAAAAAGGGGTACCATAAGACCCAGACAGGCAGCAGAAAAAAGAATTGCTGTGTATACAAGCACTGCCCAGAGAAGGTCAAAGAAGCAAAAAGATTAAATATTAATCTTTCAAAATGCAGGCCTCATTATCTTGAAATGACATCCGAAACTGAATAAAAAAAATATTCTCCAAAAAAAAAGACCTCTGGGTGTGAGGGCATATTTGTTGTGCTGTTTATGTCAGACGGGAGCTATTAATGGAATGCTTTGAGTGAAATTAAATACTAAGTAATCTCAAACGTAAATGTTAAATTTTCAGGTGAAACTATTTTTCAATAAGCAACTTACTGTATAGTGTTCAATTTCTCCCCTTTGATGCTGGAATTCAGTCTTTTTGTGCAACACACACATAGAATTCGTTTTTGCATACATACTGTATATAATTAAATAATACAGCAGCTTCAGTCACTTTTTTAACATACGTCATGGGAACTGCATCAAAGACATTGCTTAGCGAGACTGTTAAAAGAATATCTGATATGCATACAGTATGGATATTATTTATATTTTCTTTTAACAATAGCTTTAAATGATGCTTGTGAAACAGCAGGTGAAATAATGTATTTTGTAAATGCTTCAGACCAAATGTACAAAGAAGAAATGAATTCTGGCCAGGGTTTCGGAATTTATTATAGCTATTACAAAAACAGCAGAGCACTCAGATAAGATTTGATTGAGTGAGAGGAAAGTGCTGATAGCCGTAGAACAATATTGCAGAAAACATCTATTTCATCTCGCTTTCATGCAAATCCATGAACTCCACCTGTGACTCACAATGGACACGTAAGAAAAATTCATATTTGAAGCACATCCCACATAACCTCTTAGAAAGCAATAGCAGAGAATGTTTGACTCCTTATTCTGAGCTTTTGCCATTACAGCAAATTTAAGATGTAAATGGGCCCTCACGAACAATCTTAAGATTAGACTGTCACTTTGCTGTACAGTTACAAAGCAATAAACAGTAAAGTTGGTGGTAGATAATAAATCACAATACTTTTCACGATCATATGTAATGTGATTCACAAATAGTGAATGCAAACATTAAAATAAAGAAGAGAACTCATTAAGAACAAATAGCCATGACAGTGCAAACATTGCACTTAAAAATACAGTTTAGATGTATTTGTTGTTGAAGGAAGGTAGCTCTTCAGCAACTTGATAATGATTTTTTCAATTATCATTACACTATAAGACTGTAACAGGGTGGTAGGTTCAGACAAGATGGCAGTTCTTGTCTCTGAAACCACATTCCCCAGAAGGCAATAGTGAATCACCTGCCATCCTCAGTGATCTGACCAATTGGTGGAAGGCAGCACCATAGAGAAAAGGGAGGAAGGCATTGAGTAACTGACTAGCCTTTCTTTTGAAGACATAAGCTGCTTAGTTGTTTGGCTTTATTTATAGAGAAGAGAATCTGAAGAAGCTTAGCGGGAGCTCAGACAGAGCTAGGCTTTTGTTGCGGCATTTACATTGCTAATAAGTGAATAAAGTCTGAGTCCATCTTACATCACTGCAGAAGCATTGTTTTCAAGTGCAAAGTTCTCTTAGTAAAGCTACTGTACACTAGACAGGGATCATTCACTGAAACTAATAGAAGTAACAGTTTGAGAAAATAATATTCCTACTTTTGTTTAGATATGTGATTTATAATATATAGTAATTGTTTGATTAATAGGACTGATTATCCCACTTAAAATTATTCTATAAGCTTAAACCTAAAATGAGCCAAAACTATACCCTATGTTTAATGTTGCAGATATGGAATAGATGTTAGCATCAACACAATATACCGACACTTCACAAACTAACTCAAACATCTACATTCAAATTCATGCTCAGGTACCTACATTTGAGTAATATGTACTGTATAAATCAAACAGGAGCATACTCAGAAATGAGCATAAAGTACAGCAGGAAAGATTTTCTAAAGCTCTATTTTTAACCATTTTACAAATGTGTTACTAAAGGGTAGTTGATTTCTTTTCTTTTTTCCAGAATGTAAAATATTATGAATATTGTGCTCTGCCCTTCTAGTTCTAGATGGAAATACTAGTCATATACTGTAACTTGTAGATCAAACTCCATTCTGAAAATTTTTCAGAACACCAAATTTAGTAGTAAAGTTGGAGTTTGTTGCATGCTTACTAATAAAATTAGGACAAAGTGTCCTAATCCTGGAGATTCCCTATGCAGCAGGTTGTATTACTGTACATTACATTAGTAATCTCAAAAGACATGGAACAATTTAATTGAGATAAATTAGACAGGTGATTGATTAAATTAAGTAATTTAATCATTTGGAACAAAAATCTAAACACCCTTTATACCTCAAGGACAAGAGTTGTCTTTTAAATTACTTGTTTAATTGATCAATAACAAGCATGCCAGAGATTTTTCTTGTGAGCATAACGTTGAGTGTTTAAGAGAGAGATGAAGATCCTGCAATTTTCAATGAAAAAAATCAGTGGAAAAAAAAAGTGAAAAGAGCAACAACACCTCTGAATGATTTGTACACAAAGTAATATTTCAAATGTGCATTCTGGTGGATTAATAACACTGTAATATTTTGTCATATTGCATTAGCTATTTTTAAAACAATGCAATGTTTTCTTCTAATGAAATGATAGGTATTTCCTTCATAGATAAAATGAATTCTGTGGGGCTAAAGAAAAACAAATAATATAGCTATCACATACAACTATTTCTAATGAGATCTACCAGAAACTCTAGAAGAAACACTGTATATTCACCAGTTTATTGTAGTAGTACCACAGCAGTGGTAGAATGCTTGAAGGTATACAGTAATATGCTATTGGAATGCCTTCAGTGTCCTGTATTTATACTTACTGTAGGCTCTGACTCCTTAAGAATATCAAAATGCATTCAAAAATTGGCATGTCAAAATCAATAAGTAAACTTGGAGCTTATATTGTGCTTTCTCAGCCTCTTCAATATTTAAAATTGATTATCAAATAGCATCATTACTCTTACAAAAATGAATGCAGTGCATGGAAGTATAATGTGATGTTCTGATATGGTGCTTTCAAAAGCAAAACACTGTCTGTGCTGCATTAAATATTAAAAACCATCAGTACAATTGCATCTAAAAAATCAGAAAAAGAAATGCTTAGAATGAGAAAATATTTTCCATATCAGATGGACTGCTTAGTAACCCAGTAGTCTCAGAAAAAAACTTGGTTTATGATTACCACTTGATATACTGTATAGGTAATGATTTCAGCAACCAATCAAATTATAGTTTTTTATTAATATAAATGATTCAGGTAAATTACAAAATATAGGGAGCACAGCTATGTATGCTCTGAGCCAGCTGTGATTTGACTATGATCTACCGTAATACAGAGAGGGGCAGAGCAGAGCAGTAACCTGCAAAAACACATCCGATTGAAGTAGTAACTACCAAATCAGGCTATTCAGAAGCTGCTGTGGTTCTGTAACTTGAAGCCAAAGAGGATTGACAAATAAGACACCACACTCTTTTCTCTGACCTTTTCCGGGATGGTTTGAAGGAGGGGTAGCCAATAGGAAAGAGAATATTCAACTGTACAAACAAAAGCACATTATTAACCATTTGACCATATCTATAACTTATCAGGAACAATAGCAGGAAGTGAGTAAACTTTTGTACAGAGAAGAGATTAATTACACTCTCACATCCACTGTATGGTTGAGAGCTCCTTGCACGTGCCGATTCTGGAGTGATGGAAGAAAATGCTGAATGACTAGAAACACCACTCTAAAATCCAGAGCACACGTGTGTGCACAGACAGAGGCCTGTCTTTATAGTCTTCAAATTCTTCTCCCATTTGAGATCTTACCCTAACTCATGTTACAGGCATCCATTTTGAAAATGATTCACCAGCAGAGGGCTTCCCAGTCGGTAATGTCTGTTGTGCATCACATGTAACACAGAGGCATTGAACCATACTGCCATACAGTGGTTGAAAGCACAGTAGGAATTAGGACAAGGCCAAGGCGGAGTCTGTCATCAGCTCCAGCAACCTCTAAAACAGCGTGGCAGTAACCGTCCTCTCCAACATACAGTATATGGAAGAGGTGTGTATCAAAAGAAACAATTTTCTGATTAGGAGAAGAGTACACTTCCAAAGACTGTTAATATGCAAAATTCATAGGTTTTGCCCTGGATTTGAAACTGAAATGACTATAAGTGACTTGGGTAGTTAGCTATGTGAAAATATGTACAGTATCTTTTAAGTTTACCATAGTGAACCTGTTGCCTGGCCTGAGGGAATAGAAATTGTGCTTGTGAGTGTAACATTGTGTAATTTAGCACTCTGAGGAATTTCTTGAAACAATTCAGGTCAAGGATCAGGTGAAACCTACCATTCTCTTGGGCAACAGGACGTATTTTGAGTTAAAGCCTAAATCAGGCTTCATTCAATGTAATAACTTCTCCCAATTTTTCAAGTGCTGCTGCTTTAAAGAAGCCTAGAAACCATGCAGACAATCAGAATTCCATGATAAGGATTTACAGCCACTACTCTATGAAGTCAGCATTTCCTAGGAGGCTGAGACTAAGGTGATGAAGAACAGTTTGTTTTGACAGATCCCAGCTTCTTGGACCAAGAGAAACTGTACTTTACTTACTTACACAGTTGGGGTTACAGTTTTCGGTGACCTTTATCCATAGAGGAATTGCAGGAGGAAGCAACTTGCATAGCTTCTGGGAAGACTGCAAACAATGAAGAATGCTGACCAATAGTGAAGCATGTTCTTAGTTAGCATAGCCCAGTATGTTTGGAGCAAGCTTTCTGTGGTCAAGGTACAGCAGTATAGATACTTTTTACAAAGAGCTTTATCAATCAGAACTGCTTATAGGGACAAGCAAGATAGTTGGACAAGCTCACCAGAGAAGTGGACATCATCAGAGGTGCAACAGTCAGGTGTGTAAGGGAGAAATGTACAAAAACCACCCATTGCACAGTTATAAATGCCTTAACAGGGAAAAATGCCAATACATTAAAATATTGGGGAGGTGCATGGATCTTCTGCCCAGGTCATCAATTCGTACAGTGAATCCACTTCGAAATTCTATGCACAAAGTGCTCAGACATATCGAAGGACTGTCGGGGGCAGGGATGTCACCGATGTGACAACTGGAGTAGAGACCTAAGAGGATACCCAGGAGGGTTTGTCTATGAATTCCTGTACTACATGATAATCAGGTTCCTCCTTGAAAGCTTGTAATAATATTGCATATTTGAGGGAAAGTGCCAATCCAGGATTATGGTTTTAAATTGTTAGTTTAAACAAAAACTTTTATATTTTTAGTAACCTGACAAAGAAGTACAGATCTCATTTTTTACTTTTTCCTGCCTTAAAGTTTTCTTGGAACGCCACTTAATGTATTTTAGCTGCCCAAGAGAAGGAAACACTGTCAACACATTTTGATCAGATTTTATGCTGCTGCTTAATAGTGTACAACAAAATAAAACAAATCCAATGAAACATCAACAGGAAGTGTCAAGATCAAAGTGATAAATGGACTATTAGCAGCATCAATCAATTGCATTATACCTTGGCACTGTCACTCTTGACTTTGCAAGCCGTATTCAAGGAACGATTAGTGATCTCTTCAGATGCATCCTTCCTGTTGAAAACATTGATTAATGAAGACAGCTTGATGAAAAAAAGATTAAACTGCAGCTTTGTTTTACTTACAGTACAATAGCAGTCATTCCACAATAGTGCTATAAAGTTCTATAGACTAATATTTAATATTCAAAAACACAGTTGCTTTTCAGTTCAGTTTAGAATGTGACTCAGGAACTACAGTATATATAGATAAAAATGAATTTAGCTTCATTCTAAAAGGAAATAATTGCATCATTTTGAACTACATAATTTTGAGGATCTACAATTGAGGGCGGAGCCCACGCAGGCAGCAGCCTGTCAAGGTGTTTTAAATGGATCTTTTATATTTTTTTGTTCTTTTTTATTGTTACTGTTCTTAGTTCTCAGTTTCTCTCTCCCCAATGTTCATATACATAACGTATGATCTACAAGCACTTTTAGAGATCGGAACAAGATCCGTAGGACTATCACTTCGTCTGAAAGGTCTTGACTGCATCAGCTCTCACAGACTTTTCAGACCAGGCCTGGAAACCACGGTATCACCTGAACAAGGTAACCAAGCCAGAAAGCATTGCAAGCGATGTGAACGAAAACGGAAATGAGGTAAACGGGCTGGAGCAGCAAATAAGACCGAACGAACTAAAGTCCGAACGCAACAAATATCCTTTACCAACCATTTAACTTGCCAATGTCCGATCCCTTGATAACAAACTCAATGACCTTAGACTGAGACTCACAACAAATGAAAAATTAAAAAATGTTGTGCTTTTATTTTCACCAAAACATGGCTAACAGACAGTATTATGGACTCGGCCATACACCTAGACAGATTCTCTGCCTTCCGCATGGACAGAACTACAGAGTCCGGTAAAACAGAGGTGGGGGAGTATGCATTTTTATTAACATGGCATGGTACAACAATGTATCTACCATCACGAAATACTGCTTACCCACTCTGGAATTTCTAATAATCAAATGCCACCCCTTCTATCTGCTGAGGGAATTTATAACTTTTATTATCACCGCTGTCTACATCCCCCTTGATGCTAATGGCAAGGAATCACTGGAGGTACTGTACACTGCAATAAACAAACAGGGATCTGCACATCCCAACGTAACCTTTATTGTCGCGGGTGACTTTAATCATACAAATCTCAACTCCATTCTCCAAAAATACCATCAGCATGTCTGCTTCCAAATGAGAGGAGAAAACACTCTGGACCACATTTACACTAAGATTCAGAATACTTACCATACTGTACCCCTAAGCCCCTTTGGAAACTCAGACCACATCACTGTGTTTCTCTTCCCAGCATACAGACAGCTGCACAGGTGAGTGAAACCAGTTGTCAGAATGGTGAAAGTTTGGCCTGAAGGAGCTGAATCAGTCCTGCAGGACTGTTTTGAATGCACTGACTTGGATGTATTTAAAGAGGCACCACACAGGTATCACACATTGACATACAGGAATATGCATCATCAGTTACTAGCTACATCAGGAAATGTGCTGATGATGTTACACTCACAAAAGAAATAAGAACTTTTCCTAACCAGAAACCATAGATGAACAATGAGGTTCACATCTTAATGAAAGCAAGGGATGCAGCATTCAATCAATCACCTGTCAGGTGTATTCACAGACACTTTCAACATGTCCCTGGCCAAAGCTGTAGTCCCCACCTGCTTCAAGACAACCACCATCATCTCCATACCGATGAAAACCACAGTCACATGCCTTAATGACTACCACTGGTGGCACTAACTCCTGTTATCATGAAGTGCTTCGAGAGGCTAGTCATGAGACATGAGTCATTAATGACACCATTCCAGACACACTGGACCCGTACCAATTCGCCTACCGGTCCAACAGATTCACAGATGATGCAATTTCCATTGCCATACACACTGTCCTATCCCATCTGGATAAAAAGAAAACAAGCACAAGACTACTATTAATCTACTTCAGCCCAGCTTTTAACACTATCATTCCAGAGAAACTGGTCCAGAAATTCAGTGCACTGGGTCTTGACACCACCCTCTACAACTGGATTCTGGACTTCCTGACAGGCAGACCCCAGACTATCAGGCTTGGAAACCACACCTCCGGCATACTAACTCTGAACACTGCAATCCCCCAGGGTTATGTGCTAAGTCCAACGCTTTCCGCCCTCTACACCCATGACTTTAAGGCCAAACATAACACTAACTCCATCAACAAGTTTGCCGATGACACCACAGTTGTAGATCTGATCAGACAATGATGAGAGGGCTTACAGGGAGGAGGTCAATCTCCTTACAACGTGGTGTGAAGACAACAATCTCACCCTCAACATCAGCAAAACCAAGGAGCTGATCGTTGATTTCTGAAAACTGCAAAACAGTAATGCCCCTATCCACATCAACGGGACTGAAGTGGAAAGGGTCAGTAACTTCAAATTCTTTGGCGTCCATATCACCGAGGACCTCACATGGTCTCCCAATGCCACTTGTCTGATTAAGAAAGCACAACAGCGCCTGTACTTCCTAAGACAGTTGAAGAAGGCTAAGATATCTCCCCAGATCCTCATTAACTTTTACAGATGCACTACAGAAAGCATACTGACAGATTCCATCACAGCGTGGTATGGCAACTGCAGTATTGTTGACCGCAAAGCCCTACAACGGGTGGTGAAAACTGCCCAGTCCATCACTAGGGATGCTCTCCCATCCATCCAGGACATTTATGACAGATGCTGCTCGAAAAAAGCATTAAGCATCATCAAAGACCCCACACACCCCAGCTACAGACTGTTTGACCCTCTACTATCTGGAAAACAGTACTGGAGCATTCAGACCCAGACTACCAACTCAGAGACAGTTTTTACTCTGCACTATCAAACTATGAAACTTCCAGCCTCTCCTACAATCTGAACCCTTATGGTGTCAGGAAGCGCTAATTGTCAGAACACTCTTTGAGTGTTGCTATTATGTGGTGGCCATTCACAATTGGTTCACTGGTCACTTCCTTGTACATAGGATTGATTAACCCTGTATTCGGTGCTCAGCATTGTCAGATTTGTAACATCTTCGGTGTCAGCTTGTACATTCGGACTTACTCCAGTACTTAATCTTTCGGTTTCCTGGTTGTGGATCTTCGGGATAGACTCTCGGTTATTCCGGGTTCTGGAGTTCTTCGTGAAATCTTCTCTGTGTTCCTGGGTTGCGAAGTTCCTGATTTTTCAGGTCCTGGTTTACCCCCTGTGAATGGCCTTGTATCCAGCTTTTTTCCATTTTATTGTGTTTCCTATTTTATATTATCCTATTTCTGTTTCTCATATTATCCTATTTCTGTTTCTCATTCCTCAATAGTCTGCTGTCCAGAGATCCCCTAATGGTTCTCAAACCTGTGTCTTGATTGTTTGAAAAGACTAAATGAGTGCAGGCATTCCCTCTGGTGCTCTAACAAACTGAGTAAGAAAGTATTTGTTGACCATACAAATGTACAAATGTACAACATTTTGGTTTAAACTGCAAATAAAGCAAATGTAAATACATCTCTTAAGAACTACATTGAAGAAGGTGACAAACAAGTCAGATTAAATCAATGATTACTTAGTCACACCTTGAAAGCAAACTGACTTTCACTTCTCCAAAGTGCTTTTCCAGAAATCAAAAGTGTCAACTTACTATCAAGCAATGCATATCTAACAGTTAGCTATTAAGATAACCCTTTTAATTGGGTATAAATGTGAATTAGTTTTTTTAATCTCATGGTATATCATATGATACAGATTACAAACACCTTAAATGGAAGGGTATCTTGTTGTCATAACATTTAGATGTAAACTAGAAATAGAAGGGAAATCATGAAAATGGCAAATAATAGCACGCTGCACAAACAATGGGGAGGTTAACAAAATTCGAATGCCTCTACCTATGCATTCACCCGTTATAAAGAAATTGTCTTTGTCTCGGTAAGAGTCGTGTCAACCCAGAGTCTGTACAAACGCTCAATGCTGATGCATGATTCCAGTCCAGTCCATGGCTCACACAAATAAGGCCAGGGGGAAGTTTAGAAATACCAATTAACCAAAATGACTTTAGGAGCTTGAAGGAAAACAAAGCTCCCAGAGAAACCCAAAGAGGAAATGGACAGAGCAAGCAATCTGTATACAGTATCCACCACAGGCTGAAATTAAACACAAAAACCATGAGTTAAGAGCAAGAGTGCCTTCTGCCAATGCTGACATAAAACTTAAATGCAAAAACAGTACAGCTTTGATTTTACCACTGATACTCATTCCCTGGTCAATTGATCTCTTAAAATATTAATGATTTTTACTGATCTTAAGTTTTTTTTGTATTGATAAAAGACATTGAGGAATTAATATTGCTTATTGCACTTGCACAGCTGTAGCTCTACAGAAGCTATTCTGAGTATCAAGGGTTTATACATTAATTATTCTTTTCTAAAGTTTCAGGATTGTCAACATGACATGATGTATATCTTCAAAGGATTAATAAAAAAAACTCTGCTTATGCAGGTCAAGTTTCAAGCAATCATACAGTATTTGCTATTCATTTAAGTTTAGAATGGCAAGATCTTATATTTAATATTATTTTTGTATTTGATATTTACACTCCACAGTGTAACAGATCATCTGCAGGGAACAGGGAAAAATTCTGAATAAATTACCATATTTACACAAACCTTTGAACTCTTACATTCAAATTATTATTATAAACTTTAAACATTACTGCTTTCTGTTCTTTCTGGGAACATTTGAAAACGATATACAGTATATAAAATGGAGGTGCGCATTGCTGATGTTAAAATTGATTTTTTTTTCCAATTCAATAATCTAGTCAGGATGTAATTAATATATTACATGTTTTGTAGGATTTTTAAAATGTTGATGTGTTTGAGATTTGCATGATTTGCGGTGAACATAATGAATTTACAAAATCATTACTGAAGTTAAATTTAATTTTCTTTTTTTGAATGCACCAAATATGATGGAACTTATTAAAAGTTTGATAACTAGATTCTGAACTTAAAATATTTTTTAAACTTAACACATAAGCTTCAATTCCTTAATTTGAATTTGATTAAAGTGGATTTTTTGTTAATAAAAATTGTATGACTCTTTATAAAGGCTATTCCCTTTTTAATTTTTCATTTGGTCTGCTGAGGAAACAGCTATCCATTTATTTTCCAACCATTTCATCAAATACAAGGTTGTAGGGGAGCTGGAGCCCATTTAAGTAACAGGTGTAAGCAGAGTACACTACACCCCGAATGGGACGCCAGTCCATTGCAGCGTGCACATAAACAAAAACAAGCACACACTCACACCAGGACCAGTTTTCCCATAAGACAATTAACCTACCAGTTTGTTTTTGAACTGTGGGAGGAAACCAGAGTACCTGAATGAAACCTATGTGAAAACATAAAAATACCACTCAGATAACATACCAGGAACTGAACCCAGGACCCCACCTCTGCGGGGGGCAGCAACACTAATCAATGCGCCACTATACCACCCTGTTGAAGGAAAGCTTTGGCCAATGAAATACTTCTACAAAGGCTATTTTAAGGGTGACTTCAAATATTCTCTTTTTTTATTTGTCACTTGATAGGTCAAAGAAACATTATTTTGCCGAATACAATACACCTTTAAAGGCTATTGGAAGAATGCAGTTCCCTCTTTATCTCATTCAATTATGTTAAACGTGCATCTCTGTAATGCTGGTGTCACACTACATGACTTTTCCTAGGATTCTCAGTTGTAGTCTTCATTTATATAGTCATAAGTAAATCACAGTAAGTTGTAGAGTTACAGCGAGTGTTCATTACAGTGTGTGTAGTCTTGTAGTGTGGCACCCCCAGTGACTCACTCATAGCGTTCTTAATAGCCCCTATGACTCTCTGCGACACGCTACGACAAAATCAAACTGGCGAGTTGCAAGTTGTAGGGTTGGGCTCTTGTGTCTGCGACAGAAAACAGCCAATGAGCACTGAACCAGAAGTTAAATGCATACAGTACAGCTGCAAGTAAAGAATGAAATCGAGTGTTTTGGACTGTGCAAATGGAGGAGAGGCTGGTCGAATCTTGGAGCCAGCACAGATGTCTCTTCGATGATTTGTGTTTGTCATTTCGTGTTTGTTGTTTGTTTCCTTGCTTGCGTTGCTCCTCCTCTTATTCAGGTGTGCCCCATGTTGATTGGCTGCCAAAATGAGGTGACTTCACATTACTTTAGCAGTGCAATACGAGTTTTGGAACCATGATGAAAAATCGTGAAGGAATTGTGTAGTTCCCCCTGCGATTCCTAGTCATATAATCTGACATCCTCTAGGACAGAAAAGACTGCAAGATTCAGCAGCTGCAGTTGTTAACTTTGACATGCTCTCCGACTAGAGGTCATGTTTAGTCCTGTAGTGTGACGAAGGCTTACAAATTCACTTTAGCTCACCTATTTAAAACACTTAATCTTTAAAATACAAAACCAAACAACACAATCAAGAAATTAGGAAAAGTTTTTAGCAAAAAGATTTTAAAATTACCCCTCAAAACACATTGAATTAAACGCTTTTGAAGTGTTAAAATGTAAAATATTTTTGTTACTTTCCTTGAATTAACTTAGCTGTATGATGGAACAAATTTGAAAGAGGATTGGTAACTTGGTGATTCAATACAACAAGTTTATTTTTTACCATCTGATTACACTAATTGTTTTTAGCCACTTCTCATTCTCTTGGGTCATTTGTTTGAAGAATTAAGATTCTTTCAACCTTCAAATTATGAGTATTGATATTTTTGGTAGCAGTCAATAGATGACCTCTTCTACTGTACAATAACCTTTGATATTTCTCTTAAGGATTTTTGGTAATGCCGGTTTAACTAAAAGGCAGCAACCTTTATTCATTGCACCTACTGTAAAATATTTAATGCATCTATTGTACAGTAGTTTGAACTATTTAAGGGCTGTTTTGAGAATGAGATGATCTCTTTCTCTGACTTGTAAAGGTTTAAATCTATCAAGAGATAACAAAGTGAAAGAACATCACTGAAAGCTTCTTCACTTAATCCACCCATTCATTCATTTTCTAACCACTTAATCCAATGCAGGGTTGGGAAGAGCCAGAGCCTATCCCAGGAAGTAGCAGGCACAAGGTTGTATACAACCTGGAAGGGCTGCCAGTCCATCACAGGGAATACACAGTAACAGACAAGTACACACTCACACCAGGGCTGACTATCGCAGAAGCCAAATAATCTACCAGTATGTCTTTGGACTGCGGAAGGAAACCAGAACACCTGTCAAAACCCATGTAAACAGGGAAAACATACATCGAACTTCATGCAGATAGCACCCGACATCCAGAACTGAACCCAGGGTACCTGCACTTATAGGAAGCAATTTTATCCATTTCATCACTGCACTACCCTTTGCTCTTAATCCTAGTTTTGATATTTTAGTTCAGTGTTATTTATATATATATATATTTAGCTTTTCATTTTCAACATTTTCAACAAATCCCAGTTTGTAATTGTCAAGTCTCTTTACTTCTTAGCTGAAAACAAAGACTCTTCTACTGATTAGGAAGAATGTAGAACAACAATTCTGCTTCCAGGACACAACACATATCAAGCCATTCAATTTTTGTCACATGCAGCAAACATCAGCTGATGCTGAACGAGCTGTGTGTCCCTTAGTCTGACGTCACTGCAAGCATACAGGAAGTAAGAATTATTGTATTCCCAAGAGCACAAATAGTCCTGGCCAATTTAATACAAACATACCCTTTTCAGTATTCTACCAACTGTGCAATTCTGCTTCAAGAGTAACATTTCCCAGCAACATCAGTCATAAACACCTCAGAATAAACATATTTACTGGCTGTATTTTTTAGAAGTCCCTGCATATTGTTTGAACAAAGAATACAAGAAGCATAATTTAAATAGGAACAAGATGTTTTGAAGGCAGATTTTGTTGTGAATGAAAATCAATGAGTCATATTTGATTTTGAACATTTGAAACTTCTGTAGTCACAAGCTTTCAGCCAGTTTTCCACTCTAAATGTTTGTTGCATGATGATATTATCAATAGAAAATATTGCATCTTGGGAGAATTGATTATTCCATTATCTGATAAACATCTTTCTCAGCTTTCTTTAATACTGTAAAACACTGTAGAATCATTATATTGAATTTATCACACTAATAACTTCATAACAAAACTACAGTTCAGTGTTCAGTAAATACCATGCTGTCTTGGATTCAAACTTGGATACTTGAAGCTATTTTGGTTTCAGAGCTGTAGAATCAATATAAGTTATATAATCGATATAATCACGTTTGACTACAGTATGTATGCATGCAATATATGCACATTTGTCTTAAGTTACTTAAATAGTAAATCCAGATTTGTGGTACTCATCCCTCTGGATGAAAATATCCAAACTAATAGCCTAGTGTGGTTACAGGGAATACTGTATTGTAATAGATTCTGTCCTTCATTTATTTTTAAATAAAGGTAAAGACCCACATCCCACAGCACTGCTTTTAAGAGTAGGGGCATTAATCAAGAGATACCATGTTTATAATTTGTGTTATCATTCAAAGCCAAGAATTGACACTTTACATATCTGTTGTTGGTATTCAGGGGAGGGGGGCATTTCGGTTTAGTACAATACATGTTTCTCCCATTTTCTTCCAACAGTCCCTGCTATTGAAAACTGAAAAAACATTAAATGGAAAACAACAGGATTCTCCTTAGATTGAAAATTAATGCTAAGGCTGGGAATTAATCTAATCTTATAATGAACAAGTCTTCTGTAGAGTGATCTCCATTTTAATTGATAATTTAAAGGGAGGAATGCTTTAAAAACACAATATAGGAAAAGCCACTGCATAGTATAGTCTTTTTGGCAGGTTTATGGGGGTCTACATAACATTTTCTTTAGGTTCCCCATGTAAATTATTTTTGTGTTCTAGAAGGAGGATGTCAGGATGTCTGTGTGAATAAAATGCATGAGATTAAGTTATTTAAATCTGATTTTGTTTGGTTTTGAAATAACATCAGAATACATGGTTTCATGCTTAATTTTTGCAGTGTGATATCTATTAACCTCAAATGAGGAGGATAAATTCCATTTTAGATTATTTAAAGCTGGTCTCCCTAAATGTTCCCTTTAATTCAATTAACTATTTTTCTCTCTTTTGCACCTGTTCGACTGTGTAGTGGGGCTGCTGACACTCCATAGAAGCAATACTTCTGCTTATGTACTACAGTGATAGATGAATGTTTATTTTAAGCTAAAAGAGTTCTAATTACATAATAGGAAAAACAGAAGCTAAGAAACTAACACTGACATAAGGTAAATTAATATGCAAATTCATATTATTAATAATAAAGTGAATCATTTCTACCACAATAACTTTACTGTCCTTTTTAGACCACAGAAAAGTAACCCCTAATGTTACAAAATAAAAAAAAAACATATACTCTCTATAGGAAAGGTTCAATTATTTACATTTCTTCAAGACTTTCCTTTTAAAATGGTAATTTGCTGAAATGATGATGTTCCAGTTTTACAGGCAGTGTACAGTAGCTTTTCAGCTGTTGTAGGTTAATTTAGTCTGCATGTTATATTTTTAATGTAGGCTGCATTAAAGAGTAAACACCTATCCATTTTCTAACTGCTTCTTCCAATTCAGGGTCATGGGGAAGCCACAGCCTATCTGAGCAAGTAACGGGCTCAAGAAATGGTACACTCTGTATGGGATGCCAGTCCATTGTAGGGCAGACACACACACAAACACACACTCATACTGGCCAATTTTTCCAGAAGCCAATTAGCATACCAGAATGTTTTATGGATTTTAGGAGGAACCCAGAGGTTTTGGAGGAAACCCATATGAACACAGGAGAAATACAAACTCCAGGCATACAGTACGCCAGGTCTTGAATTTTCTCCAGCCTTTGTGAGACAACAGTGCTAATCACTGTGTCACCATGCCACACTCCCTAAAGATTATTTAAAAACAAAATTAAATCTGCCTCAACATTCTCATTTTTTATGTCTTAAGGAAACATTTTGTGACTTGCTGTTTCACTGGGGTATAAAAATAAGGTAACATGCATGTAACATCTCTTTGTCATCCATTAATGGGCAGAAAGAACTCACAAAAGAAAAGATACTTAAGACGTTTACTTAAATCACTGGAACAGTGGCAAACTCACCTGGTAGAGGACACAAGTGCATCTTGCCCCAACACACAGGAGGATGGATTTGGGAACAAGGAAAAATCTAAGGGCCAAAAGAGGAGAATTACATAACTTGGTTGTATTTTGTGGTCACCAAGTCTCCAAATCTGCAAATTAGACACCACCTCGATTCCAACAGTGTATTTGGCTGCCAGAAAAAAACGTTATTGAGAGCAACCAACAAACAATATACTGTATACAATAAAAAATATAATACCTACTAGAAAAACAATTAAATGTCTCTTTGAAACTTGATGGTCTTGCCTTTCACTTTTTTTAAGCTAGAAACCCCAATGACTGGTGCTTTTATTAATATAAACATTTTTGCTAATTATACACTATTTTAATCCACATGATTGCTGATTTGTCTATGCACAATCTGAGGACACATTACACTTACAGGTATGTGTAAAGACCTTCATATACTGAAACCTAAGTGTTTAGGGCTGTTTTCTTGCTCTTACAGCAGATATTTCCAAAATGTGATTAAAATTCATAGCATCAATACAGTTCATCAAACTTTTGGTGCCTTGGAAAATCAGAACATATTACCATGGGGAACTGTAAAGACCTGTACTCTCAAAAAGCCTTGAAAGAACTGATATGCTGTAAATGAGGTTATAAACCTTCTCAGGTCTTTCAGATTCAGTCTAGATAAGAATTATAAAATAACCTGATTCACAGTTCTGGCTGCTACCATTGTTACATTTTAGAACTGTGAAATAGTGTAAGTAGTACATAAGAAGTATATACTGTAAGCATGTATACAATGTATACTTATACTGTATACTGTATTAGGCCTTATATACTGTACAGTACATGTACACATATGAAACAGGATTTCATGAATGCTACTGTCATGAAAAGTTTGAACATAAAATCAAACAAGTATAAAGGAAGATATTGAATTAGTAATAATAATAATAATTGCTTACACTTATATAGCGCTTTTATGGACACTCCACTCAAAGCGCTTTACAGGTAATGGGGACTCCCCTCCACCACCACCAATGTGCAGCATCCACCTGGATGATGCGACGGCAGCCATAGTGCGCCAGAACGCTCACCACACATCAGCTATCAGTGGGGAGGAGAGCAGAGTAATGTAGCCAATTCATAGAGGGGGATTATTAGGAGGCCATGATTAGTAAGGGCCAATTGGAAATTTGGCCAGGACACCGGGGTTACACCCCTACTCTTTTCGAGAAGCGCCCTGGGATTTTTAATGACCACAGAGAGTCAGGACCTCGGTTTTACATCTCATCCGAAGGACGGCGCCTGTTTACAGTATAGTGTCCCCGTCACTATACTGGGGCATTAGGACCCACATGGACCGCAGGGTGAGCGCCCCCCGCTGGCCCCACTAACACCTCTTCCAGCAGCAACCTTAGTTTTTCCCAGGAGGTCTCCCATCCAGGTACTGACCAGGCTCACACCTGCTTAGCTTCAGTGGGTTGCCAGTTGTGAGTTGCAGGGTGATATGGCTTAGTATTACATTAGTATGTAATACAAAAACAATTGTTGAATAAAAAAAATGATGGAATCAGAATCATGTGCAAAGAAAATAATTGATATCCAAGGTTATAAATCCATGCCAAAGTTAGTACTGTGTTAACTGTATGTTTGCCTTTTAAAAAAGCAAGTGAAGTGAAAAATTCAAAAAACATAACATCAATTTCAACCATTTTTGACAGTGTATCACTCTTTATCCATCCATCTTACTAATCAGGTAAGCACCATACTTAATTAACACCTATTCACTGAAATGTACAAATAAATCCAATCAAATTAAATACTTCAGCATTTTAAATGATCTCAAATACATTTGAATACCTAATAGTATTTATTTTGAAGCACCTAAATCACTGAATATCACCAATATCTTAAAAAAACAAAGTTGTACAATATACTAAATAATGTTTAAATGTTTCCATTTCAAAGTGTTGTAAAAAAGAACTTTTAGATTAATGATAATCAATCAAAATAGACTTAAGCTCTATGCTCAAGTTAATGATAGCATACCAGGTACCACCTAGTGTAGCAAACGTGTTTGGACTCGGACCTTTTCCTTTTAACACTGGGGCCAGTGGGCAATCAGCAAATCAATCACCTCATCTGCCCATTCTTGTGACAACACAATCGGACAAGCTGTCAATGCCACTGGCCAGTAATTAAATGGTGCTTACCTGATTAGTGGGAGGATATTTCATCCCACTTTGTTATCATTACAGCACCATATCTTAGCCATGGCTAGAGCTCAGCTTGATTCTCCCATGCTTAGTGTGTTTTCCTTGATTGATCTGCTCCTTGCTACTGAACTACTATTCCTACTATTCCTGGATTCTCTTTTGGCTTTGTTTGTGTCTCCTGTGCATTCCGATTTCTTCCTGAGTACGACCTGGACCTCCTGACCTAATCTTGCTCTCTCCAGTGCTTGGACCCTTATCTGTTTTTGTCATGGATGTCAGAAGGGACAAACCGTGGAGAGGCAGGAGAGCGGAAAAAGACCCATACTGTATGTGTAGCGGCGGAATGGGGGATTGGCCCGGGCTCAGCAGTTCAGGAGTCGAATAGAAACCAATGCCCTCAGATAGCGGACGTGGGGCGACCTGGATGCTAGGAGGGTCTCAGGACATTGGAACATCAATACTGAGCGAAGGTGAATCAGTGACCCGGAAATATATAGCCCCAGAGAGAGAGACACCGGAAGGACAGCAAAGCACAGGAAACTAGGGACATGACAGAGTAGGAGCCAGTAGGAGTGACAGTTTTTGGCTCCCAATTTTGCATTTTGCCCTCTGTGTTCTGCTACACTTCCACACCTGCATTTCTGCGACTGCTGTGTGGCTGCCTTGCTGCGCAGTTGCATCTTAATCTGCTTGTCCTGTGTGTCTGCCTCCCTGCATGCTCCTGCAACTTTGCTGTCTCACTCTGTGTTCCCTGATCTCAGCACCATCCATCTCCTGCAAAGGTATCCTCTGTCCAGCCTGGACCACCATTCCTGTCAACTGCTTTTAGCAGTCCATTATACAGTACCTAGCTGTTTAAAAAATCATTAGGCTACTTTATTACAGTATATATATATAATATACTGTATATACTGTATATATTTATATACTCTTTAAGTGCCAGCAGTGAGCAGCCACCACTTTGTAACTAATATTTTCTACTGCTTTACTGCACATTCTACACCTGCTGTTAAAGTGTTCCTTTAAGATATTATTTAAGTGGTATCTGGTGTTCTATACCTGATCTTGCACTGTGGTTGTTAAAATTTCTGTCTCTCCTTTGAGCCTAGAGATATGAATCCATTCAGTGGTTGCTCCTTAATCAGCTAAAGGTTAATCAAATTATTACTGTAAGAAAAATCTGAGCATGCAATGGCTTATTCTGCAAACTTTGTATGATATAATGCTATTTTCCAAACATGTTTAGAGGAAACAGGCTCAAATGGCAGGTACTGTAGATTAGTTTTGTTTCTTCTGCCATTTTGCTAAGCATTTATGGGTTTGTACTATGACAGCAAACTTATCTTGATCTTGCTGGATGTCACAAAAGTCAGCAATGATGTTATAAGCAGATTCATCTTCTTTCAGTCTGCATCTGCCTTCACATTTCTTAACATTTTTTTATCTGCTTTCCTTTCATTCAATTTACCTTTTCCAAAAGGTAACGCAAAACTGTTTATGGATCCAATTTTGTTCTTTTCGTTCAGCTCAAATCTGAGTACAAGGTGATAATACTCTCTGGATGTGGTGCCTTTTATCCTTAAATGTTGTATTCCATCATTTTTGTAAACATGAAAATACACATAAAATAACCTCCTAATAACTGAGTGGATATTTTGGTATTTGATAAGCTTGCCAGATTGAAAGGAAGCAATCGAGCGCTTATAAAGACTAAAATTTATTTTGATGTTATCAGTGAATCTTTTTACAGTCTTTAGAGCCTGATCTTGGTAATCTTTATAAAACAGCTTGAGCTTGTTCAAATAAAGGAGGTGGCTGATGCAATGATCTTTATCAATTATAAGTACAAGACCTTTCTTGTTGAGCATACTGGTGAGTAGTATTAATGCTACACATTAAAGTAAAGTAAACAAGAAATCATCTTTGACACCATGGCTATTTTCCCTATTTTGATGCTCTGTCTTCCATTATTTCATTGATGCCTCTACAAACCAAACTAAAGCTAGGCTAATTTGGTAGATATTCATGAAAATCAGTATTTACATACTGTATATTGGAAGGTATCCAAAACCTTTTATTAATTAATTCACATTATATTTAAGCTTCTTTTAAGTTCTTTGCTAATGTTACTCATTAAAAATCAATCTTTACAACCTCCGGAGCCATATCTACATCCCTTTTGTTCACTAGGGAGTATTTTATTACTACTGTAAGTGATTACATGTACTGTATATACTCTATTTGATACTGCTGAGGTAAGCATCTAGTAGTAAGTAGGTAAAAAATTGGATGGTTGTTCATAGGGTTGCTCTGTATCCTTGCCATTTGAAAAAGAAAATCTAGTTGTTAACCACTC
This sequence comes from Lepisosteus platostomus, assembly GCF_059453375.1. Classification (NCBI taxonomy): domain Eukaryota; kingdom Metazoa; phylum Chordata; class Actinopteri; order Semionotiformes; family Lepisosteidae; genus Lepisosteus; species Lepisosteus platostomus. Next base: position 17,319,637 of record NC_142611.1, read on the forward strand.
AGGGATATCTTTTGGAACTATGGTGTTATTTAGTACCTGACTTATTGGCCAGAGCTTATCTTTGTTTCTATGCCGTTAGTGAAGAAAGAGCATGTGACACCATTCCATCACAGTGCCTACCCTAAGAAAAAACTGGTCTGTATTCATACAGATGGGTGGACTGGGGCAACAAGGGTGAAGTTCCCTGCTCAAGATACAACAGCAGTGTGTAAAGCAGGTACTTGAATCCACAAAACAACACCCATGAGTACAGAGACTTAAAACTCTGCTGTAAATTTTTTAAACCAGACGTTTTTAGCTTTAAATGGTCCTGGAGTTTTACAGTTGTGAGTTTTTCATGATTTCAATTATTTCACTTACTGTATAGTTATTACCACAACACTTGGTGTGTTAATTTCTGACATGACTTCTCCCACTGTTTAATGTGAGAGACCTCCATGTAATGAATAACAAGTATATGCAAAAAGTATATAATGAAAAGTATTGTCAAGTCATCCAATGTAATTGATTGATTCAAAATGATTTAAATTGACCCTGGGTATCCTCAGTTAATAAAACTTATTACAATATTTTTCACTTGATCTGATGAAGACCTTATTAACACCCACTGTAACTAACTTTATCCCAAAAAATCTATTTTAATTACCAGTTGTGCTCTTGCATTATTTTCTTTTTCAATTAATTTGTTTTCTTACTCAAGTGAAATTCTTTAGAAATATTGAGCACACAAAATTTGAACATTTAACTCTGGACCTAAAAAAATCAATGCATAAAAGTAAGATACATTTTTTCAGTGGAGCAAATCAATTTGAATAGTTTGATAATTATTAAATGCCAATAAATTTTCAATAATGCTGCTCATAATGAGAAACCCATAAAACTTAAGTATAATATACATCATGCTACCTCTCCTAACTTAATTTAGGAGTTAGATTTTGACTGGATTAATGCAAGAACATTATATCATGACTGCATACTTTGCGGTATAGGTAATTTTCAGTAACAGCTTACATTAATTGCTTTAGCTCCATATCTCTTTTAAGTCATTTATATAAAGGATATAAATTCACTGATCTTGCAAATTACAGCTAGTAATGATATTTTTGGAATTTGTGAAAAGATGCCCTCTTCCACAAAAATCAATGTTTGAAAGCTTTTATTTGTGGTACTGAGTGAGAACTATGCAAAAATGCTAAACTTTCAAACAAACAAAAAACTAACTTCAGATCTAAAGTTAAAAATAAAACCTTAAATTCAGAATTTGTAATAAAGATCTGCAGGTGAAAAAGGATAGACTGTGAAGGTTTAAGAGCCTTCAGCAAAGTAGCATAACTTTTTTGGATGTGATATACTAGAAGAAGGGACATGTAAGTGACACTGACCTGACTGATATCTGTGATTTAGCCAAAACATAATAAAGCTTTTTGATTGATAAATTTAAAAGTTGGTTCTGCTCATAGAATACTATTATTTTGCTTTTCAGAAGGTTGTCCCCAATGTACGGTATCTCTGAATAATGAAGGTATGGGGGGATTGCTGTCAGAACATGGAACATGGAAAGTGGTGCTACGTATCCCCAAAACGTTTTGCTAGTAGATAGTACAGCGCTTTCTATTTTATAACACAAGCAAGTAATGTTTAAGTTCAATGCTTTATTGTCATAACAACCAGAATTTGGTTTGGTTAGCTCATATAATTCAATTAAAGACATAAAATACAAATATACTACATAAAGCTGATAATAGACAGCATCCATCCACCCAACACATTCACAAGCCAACCTAAACACACCAGTGATAAAACACATAACAGATGGAGTCAAATAGAATACCAATGAGCCATGCAGAAATGTCAAAATTCAAGTGCAGAATTTATGCACCTCACAGCCCCCAAGTAGGTGCAGCAACAAAACCTGGTAGTCCTGGTCTTAATAGACCTTAGCGGCTAGACCAGAGGGGAGGAAAGTAAACAGAGGTTAGACAGGGTGGGAAGAAGGGAGGGAATGTATGGAGGGATATTTTTTTTGATAAATCATTAAATATGAGGTCTTTGAAACAGGGAAAACAATAGAAGCAATAGAATTTTTAAGGAAAGAAAGAAAGCCTAAGCCATTATCAGAAAGCTGCTTATTCCTTGTGAGAATCTAGAGCTTTCCAAAATGCATAGGTTGTAAGGTGGAACTGCACCCTGTGTAGATGCCAGTTCACTGAGGACTTATAAGGACACATAAGCACTCAGTGATAAGTTAGAGACATCAATTAACCTAGCCAGCCAGCCACATTCTTCCTATCTAAGTAATGCGGTAGGAGACTGGAACATATAACAGAAAGCTGACATAGACAGGAAGTAAACATGTTAAGTGTAAATTATATGTTTTTATTTGTTTAGAGTGGCTGCTTTTAAACAGTTTTCTTGTTAACTGTAAAAGTATTAGCAGTATATTATTCTGTAGTTCAGGTGAGTAGCTGTGTCAACATGTGTAGGCTTTGCTGAAAAAAGAATAAAGAAAACATTTAGGCTGTGGAGCTTACTTATAGGCTAAAACATATAATACATGCTATATATATATGTTTTAAATATGCCTTGTTACTTAGTTTTGAATTATTCTGCCACATCATTCCTAAATCCTGTTTTTTTTTTCTTTTGACAAAGCTACTGCTAAACATTTAACAAATGGCTGGGTATTTCTCTGACTCTAAATTAAATTAATATACACCAAACTTTCTCATTAAGCATTTCAATATTTTTGGAGGCAAGATAGAAAATATAAAACCACTTCTTGGGAAAAATATACAGTGGGGGGCAATACATTGACAGTAAGTAATTAATAATTGAAACGGAGTAAAATCATGAAGGCAAAATTCACTGGGGTTGTTTAAGATGAAATGTGTTTTACAGATGTAGATATTACATGAATGCTGTTGGTAATCAATTTCATATAGGTATATAATGATGTTATGTGATAGTATATAGTAAGATTTACTCTTTAGATTTCAGCTTTAAAATCATGTTATTTGCACATGCATATCTGACAATACAGCTGTGGTTTGAGGTGCTTGGAGCATTCACATCAGGTACACTTCCAGCAATGATCAATACCTGACTTTAAGTCTGGGAATGTACTGTACCAACTAGATCTGCTTGTAAATAATTCTAGAGTAGTAATATACAGTTTTTTTTTGTAGTAACCAAAATTTTACATAATATTCTAAATACTGTAGGTCATATTAGCGTATTGTGCAAATCTAGCATAACATCCCTTGGAGTATTTTCTACACAGCTTTATATCACAACATACTGTTCTTACTTTCCTGTTTTTTTGTTTGTGCACATTATCTATGATGTGTCAACATAAGCTCGTACAGTAATTATTTTACTTACTGTACAAACAAGCTTGGTGTGTCCTACTGTATTTTATAGTTACAGTTTATAGTTCTGATACCTGCATGTAACACTCTGTACTTATCAACATTCTGTGTTACAATTTGGGTATTTTACTAATCTTTAATTTTGGCAAAATCCCTTTGAAGCCCCTTTGCACTTTCTTAAGAGTTTTCTAATCCTCTATTTTTGTATTATTTGTGACTTAAGCTGCATCAGCATGACAGCTGCAAAAGAGAAAGTATGAAGGTTCAAGTGAAAAAAAAACATTTTGAATTTTCTTCAGCTGTGTTGAGGAAGAGATTTACTAAACCAAAATCTGAGGCAAAGAGGTATGACAGGGAAGAGAAAAAGAAAGAAAATATGCGGATTTGCAGCAAATAGGTAAAAAAGAAACTGTCTTACAACCAATACTGGGATATTATGTTATGTAAACTGTGTAGAACGTGAGACATCCCAGCAGTTGCTCCTGTAAGTCATATAGGGGACCAGCAGGTGGCACTTTTGTCTCTTTACAGGACTCCCCAAACAAATGCCACAGTATGATGACCATGGGCACAGTGCTGGACTTTGACTGGGACCTTAAGTCAAGGTCCTGAGTACCTGGTGATTAAAGACCCTACTGCACTGCTTAAAAAATTAGGGTTGTAAACCCCAGTGACCTGCCCAGTTATGATACACAAATCCCTTGCCTCTTCATCCCTGCTGTTCATAATGTCTTCAGTGGTGGGAGAGTGTCCCCTCATCATTGCAATTATTTATTATTAATGGAGACCCCTGTGGTACTCCAGTAATCACATAACCCTGATCTGAGCATTCATGCCTTATGTATGATCTATGTTTTTTTTCCCTATTAGAAAATATTTCTTTCCATCTATATGCATAACCTTGAATATCCATCTTCTTCATTTAGAAAATTAATCTTTTATGAGGAACTTTATCGGAAGCCTTCTGAAAATCTAAATATATCTTATATCAATAATATATGGAGTTTGTGATATAGATACAGTATGCTCTACCATATCATAAACTACATTTGTACCCATTAGTGATATTGCTTGTTCAAAGAACTCTAAGAAGTGACTTTAGCAAGACCTACCTTTTCTAACCCATTTAGAATATCCCCAAGAAATGTATTGCCAAAACGATAAGAACATCAGAGGAGTTACAAAACACAGGAGGCCACTAAACCCTCTTGCCAATTGGGTAGTCTGTAGCTCTGTGTATTTCCCCCCTTTGTTTCTTGATGGAAGCCAGAGTATCGGCTTCAACAACATGCCTGGCTTCCATCAGCTGTCTGATACTCCCGTGGCCCTTCAGGTAAAAAGTACCTCTTTTTTCTTAGTTTTCGATGCACTTCCATGTAATTTCAACTTGTATCCATGGGTTCATGTTTCACAGTTGATTCTGAGGAAGTCCACTTGCTTTGATATTATCTGCAGATTTCAAGTCTTCTAGTAGTCTAATCTGTTTACGACTAAAAAACTTGTAGGTCTTGCAGGCTTGTCAATGTAGGGTATTCCAAGCCCCAGTAATATTGCCTAGGATATTATTTCCATATACAGTAGGTAATCCTCTAGTTTACTTCTATTTTTTCCATAGCTATGAATGCAATAGAAGTTAGACTTGTTGGTATATAAATACTTTAATGAGTTTAGTCAACCTCCTTAAGGATTGGCAATTTTCCAGTCTATAGATACTATCCCTATCTTGAACAGCTGATGGAAGCAATGAGTCAATGGCTTTTGAATAATATTATTTTTCATTTTCTTGAGTACAATTGGTAAGGTACCACTGGGGCCTTGGAATTTATTAATCTTGAGTGCTTCTAGCACCCAAACCAGTTCTGCCTCTTCCCTTTCATTGCCTATAGGTTTTTCATTATTTTCCTAGACATATTTAACCACATCCTTAATGGCTCTTTTGACGAGGTAGTCCTGAAATAACTTGTTTTTTATTTTAGCCTCCATTGCAATATTCTTTCCATCACTTTCTAGTCCTTTATAATAATATATTGCACAAATTCAATTCTTACTTTAATTTTTCTTCATCTGTTGTTGTAGTGAACATTTTGTAAAGTGCTTCTTTCTCAGCTCACTGGTTGAACCATTTGAAATATTCTTGATGTTCCATTAGTTTTTTTCTAATAATTATTTCTATAACCTCACATACAAAAGAAGTACAGATGCAGCCATTCAAAATGGGTGGGGTATTTCGCGGCATACCCCGGTGGGCGTGTCGCGGTATCACGCAGTATCACGCGGTTAATCGCGTCATTTGACGTCATGCCGGAAAGTATCCGGCGTCACCTTGTAAAACCGCCAGGGGGAGCTTAACCTCTCATGTACAGCATTTGAGCTTTTAATTTTGAACTGTGTATTACAGCATGTTAATCATCAGTCATTAAAATGTTAGTATATTTTATGAAAGCAAGATTGCTCAGTTGGACAAAAGTACACAACTTACCTTTATCAGAAATATTTATGCATCAAAGCCTTTACCGAAGATATTACTAATAGTATTAATAATGAATGACTTTGGACAAGCTGTATACTCAAAGTATAATTTCTTTAGCACATTTGTACAAGCACTTGGAATCTGTCCAAGCCATACTTTGTCAGGCATTTTGTTTTACTTCAACGGGCATAAAAACTCCCTTGCTTTTAACAGGGTGTTTCAGAATTTCTAACTACGAAAATGATTTACAATGTGACACTTATCATTCAACTAGAGCTCAAAATATCACAAGGAAAAATACACACTGGTATTCCATTTCTCCCTAAACATTGTAAGCTTCGAAGTCTTTAACTAACGTGATACCGGAGTCAACAAGCATACTTTTAGAATTTGATTAAAAGGGAATATAATATGGAATCGCGTATCTAAAGAATTTAATAACGATATGATTATATTCGTGTACTGCGACAGGGCTGTGTAGGGCTGTTTCGCCTCCCTCTTCATGTGACTTCCCCTATAGCCTACTGGTCTACGTGCCTGATTATCAACTCACGGGTTGTGTGTTCAAATCCAGTTGGTGCTGGACTTTTCGTTTAACAAACATTTCTTCGAAAAACTAGAATAGCAATATTATGGACAATCAATTGACTTTTATATTTCAAAATATCACAACATGATCGATTCTAAGTCATTTTTGATAACAATGAATAGTCACCTTCTTCCCTTCTGACAACGGTCCCTGCTTCTGCTTCCTGCTTCTATTGTGTGTGTGTGTAATAGAGTACATTTTTATAGAGAAATGGAGGCTGGACAGTATGCGTTACAATATAAACATTTATATTGATTTAAATCGTGTTTTGATTTAAATCGCAAACACATGTTTAATTATATGTGTTTTTTTAATCATAATCAGGCTAATGCAACATAAATTGATACAGTATCTTTGTCTTCTAAGTATCTTAATAAACTTTCAGCATAGCTTTCTACCTGTTTAGATTTATATTTCTTGGGATTTTGGGATCAAACGTGGAAGGATTAGATTGTAATCGTTTTTATTTTTCAAATACGTTTTAGAAAAGTGTAATCTATACCTGCCCAGACTGTACGCCTTCCTAAACCCCGCCTTTCACTCGTGTCCTGCTCTTCCCCGCGCACCCCAGCCGGGCGCTCTTCGGCCTCTGCCCGGGACGAATGTATATTTTGATATTTACACCCAGTGCGGCACCGAGGGAGCGTCTGCATTTATAACTTAGTTTTTAAAATTAGTCAAGAAATATGAAGCATCTCCTTTTACTTTTAAGTCCCTTAAATACATTGAGCACAGCTTTCTCACCACTTAAGATTACTTTTTGATACCATCCTTACACAAAGCAGAAACTTTATTTTACATATCACCTTTAATTTTGTTACGTTATACGTTTTAGGAACGTTTCATCTAAACAAACACCACAAAACTATTCTCGATTGTATTTCTGAATGTTATGTTACACCTACAGTAGTTCACTGCTTTAAATACATCGAATTAAGAAAGTTAGGTGTAGCACTTGAGATCTTTTTTTTCTGAACCAGGGAAAATCTGATCATGTTTCTCTATAAAAATAATAAAAAACTTTATTTTACATATCACCTTTAAAAGTGGCATCTCAAAGCAATACAGTAGATGGAAAAACAGTTAAAAGGGACCAAAGTAAATACCAGTAATGCGTCGTACTGCTCCCGCTGCTGCCGAAAAGTCTCCACACAGGTGCTGCTTCTACAGGTTGGCACCCTGGCCAGTGGCCGAGAGCAGAGACCCACGGCCTGTGGCAAAATAACATAATTCATGTAAGAAATAAAGTCACACAGTAGTATTCATCAGTCGCGGAACAGACGTCAAAATAAACTTTTCTTTTTTTCCGTCTTACCGCTTTCTTTTTTACTGTCCTGGTGGTAGATTTCGAAGATCGTTTCGCCCGTGCAGTGTTTTCTTGAAGAACAGGCTATGAAGAAATAATTATAATTGAATTTAAAATTCAAAACGGCAATAATACCTTGTAATATGCGCTGTAATCGCGTATATCAGATGAAGTCTGCTGTATTTGCTTACCCTTCGCTCTTTGGAAGCTGGGGCGGCAGAAGCACCCCGTCTCTTCCCGTAAAAGGTCTTGGTCTCCATACTGTACTGTGGTCGCTGTAGTGCAGGTTCGCAGTTTGTTTTGTGATGGGAGCTCACCCAATCCCTTGGTGTATTTATGCTATATTCACATGTACGGCTAGAATGTTCATTGTCTTCCAATGAAAGGCGGGTGCCTTTTGCCGAAGTCGGGAGACATTAGAGGCTTGCCACACCCGGACTGTTAAACCAACGCATTAGCACGTCAAAGCCCATTGAGGACCCGGGCGCAATAGTTGTTTTGTCCCTTGATTTACTGATCTGCATTAATAATGGAAATCGAGTTCCTGCTCTTTGCAGACGACCTGGTCCCGCTGTCGCCCACAGAACAGAGGCTGCGCCAGAACCTGGCACTGCTGGAGCAGCACTGTCAGACCTGGGCGCCAACAGTCAATCTGGACAAGACCAGAGTTATGGTTTTCCAGAAAAAAAGCCAGACCTCAGGGAAACAGGTACAAATTCACACTTAACAACACATTAACACCTAACAACGGGAGCAGGGATGAATTAGGCCAGTACCCACTATTGTTAAACATACAGAAAAGAATATTAAAGTATTTAATATTAGTATTGGCTTTAGTATTAGCCATACAGAACATTAAAGTGCCCCTTTTCCATTCAGCGGGTGCCTGAGCCGCTGTGTCCTATCTTCTGACAGTCGCCGTTGTGAATGTCTGTAGAGTGTATCTTATTTTTAGTACTATATTTTTGTATTATATTCCCTATTAATCAAACTCTAAGAGTATGTATCGGCTTGTCCCCTCCTCCCGCCCCTCTCTGTGTACAGTAGAGCCTCCTGTCCAGCCAGCACATGTCCACAGACATTCACAACAGCGACATATCATAAAACATTTGCACATATAGTTAAATTATTAGTTGTTTTTCAGGAAGTTAAAAAAAACACTTGAATTACTTATCCAGTCTCTCAAAATAAAGTTATTTTTCAAGCAATGCAACAAACGTCGGGCAATGTGTTTTTTTTAAACCAACATTGACAGCCACATCTTAAATCGTGTCAGTCAGCTCTTTTTTCTCTATTTGAATTGTGGCTTACACATCACACGACTTTAAAAGCTAGAAAGACAGGTTTCGATTCACATTAGCTGGCGAGCCTTGTTAACAAAAAATCAGACAATACACAGGGAGGGGGAGGTCAAGCCAGAGAGAGAGTTTTTTACCCTCTGTCTAAAAACCCAAATAACCCGGGGCAGAAACTCTGGGGGGATCGTTGCGTGGTAAAGAGCGGAGCTCAGTCAATTCTTATGGAATGTGTTTTCTTTCTTTTTTTTTTCAGCATGGAATAAACCTGTTACTTGATTCATATGGATGCCCGGTTACGTTATACGTTTTAGGAACGTATAATCTAAACAAACACCACAAAACTATTCTCGATTGTATTTCTGAATGTTATGTTACACCTACAGTAGTTCACTGCTTTAAATACATCGAATTAAGACACCCAAATTAATAATGTAATATGCCACTGTTTGTTCATGAACAAAGTTATACTGAGATTTCCTTAGATACGCGATTAAAAAAAAAAAAAGTTGAATCCCCGGCGGAACACATTCCATAAGAATCAGCACTTTAACAGTATATATCGCCTTTAAAGGTGGCTTCTCAAAACGCTTTACAGGATAAAAACAACAACAACAGCAACAACAACAATATTGTATTTCATTGCACTTTGAAAACCAAGTAATAACTTAACTATATGTGCAAACGTTTCATATGTTGCTGTTGTGAATGCCTGTGGAGTGTATCTTATTTGCCTTGCGTCCTGGTTATCTCGCCTGCCCTCCCCCCCTCTCTCCCTCAATTCAATTCAATTCAATTCAAGGTGTTTTATTAGCATGACAGATGGTTACAATCAGTGTTGGGTATTTACTTTGCTTTGAGATTCCACTTTTAAAGGTGATATATAAAATTTTGACTAAAATAAATTGATATCTTTGTCTTCTAAGTATCTTAATAAACTTTCAGCATAGCTTTCTCCCAGTTTAGATTTATTTTTCTTAACTAGTATACTTTGGATCTTTTTTTCTGAACCGGTGAAAATCTGATCATGTTTCTCTATAACAACAATAAAAAAACATTATTTTACATATCACCTTTATGTGATATCACCTTAAGGATGCGCAAAGAAATTTAAAATAGTCTTCTTTAGGTGTGAGGGTAGGAGTGGATCGCAGCAGGCATAATCGGCAAATTAGGAAAACAAAGAACTGGACAGGCGAGACGTTTATCCAGAGAGCGAGTGATCAGAAAAAGGAACAGCTGTTACACCTAGGTTTTACGCTCTCTCTGTTGAATGAATGAAACCATTTTATTAAAAACGCGTTTGCGTTTGTCTGGGTATTTACTTTGTAATCTGTGGTTTACATCTACTGTATTGTTTTGAGATGCCACTTTTAAAGGTGATATGTAAAATAAAGTTTTTTATTATTGTTATAGAGAAACATGATCAGATTTTCCCTGGTTCAGAAAAAAGACGATTAAAATCAATAATCTTTGCACTTGTATGTCATCGGAAAATACAATCAGTTTCTGCTTTGTGTAAGGATGGTGTCAAAAAGTAATCTAAGTGGTGAGAAAGCTGTGCTCCTCAAAGCGCTTTACAGGATAAAAATGTAGCGGCGAGGCTTATTAATAAGAAAGAATTAAGTGTTCTGAGCTTTCCCAAATGGTCCCATCTCTGTTCATCTCTGTGGTGCAGCCACAGAGAAACTATTCATGCAGGCTGATTTAAGGTTTCCTTTGATAAGGTTTCCTAGGACAGCTCCCAAAGGGGGATGCATTTAGCTAAGCCTGGCTATCATGATCAATGGTCATCCATTGGCGCCTATCTGTCTAGGGAGTGCCAGATGGACATCTGGACTGCATTCCTAAGTGTCAGGAGTAAGTGACTCATATCTCACCTTGATCAACCAATCAGGGACTGGTAGGGCCGAGTAACCTACGTGGGACTCTGATGCCCATGGAACTTTCAGCCAATCAACGAGCTGAAGTTCCTCCAGGTAAAAACAGGCAACACAGAGAGCCTGAGAGATTCAAGAAATTTCTGATTCTTGGACAATTCTAAAGGGAATTCAAAGGAGAATTCCAGGGCAGGATGGCCCAGGAGCAGAAGGCTCCCAAGGGCAGGACATTCTCGCAGCGCACCTCCTGACCATCCTGAGACTCAGCCCGGACAACTACGGAACGGCCAGTGTGTCCGAGTGCCAGAACTTTCCTTTGTTCTAAGAGTCTAGAGCGGAGGTTGCCAGAGAGTAACCAGAGGATCCACCCGAGGTTAGCACCAGCAGCAGGCCTCGTGAACAGGTCAGAACTGTGGACAGCTGAATCACTATTCAGAACTAGCTCTTCATCAGGAATGAACCGGTCCTCTTCCTGACTTGCTGGGACCCACAGTCATCTTTTCTCCTGTGCACAAACTTTGCTAGTTAAAGCCAACACTAACTAGCCGGTCAGTGAGCATCAGCAGCGCACCGTCGCAAGCCGCACAGCACAGCCTGGCACCGAGCCAGAGAGCGCGGATTGGACAACAACAGCCTGCAACTGTTTCTTTGTGCCCGCAGGAGATCTGAATCCCCAAAGATTGGATGAGTATTCAACTTCAATGCATTACTGCTCGAGAATTCAATTGTTATCCCAACCAGTTGATATCAATTTAATTCCTAAGAGTTATGTACTTGTTTTGAGTATCTAATGTAGAAGTTATAACCAATTTCATTTACAAAACGGTCTTAATGAATGATATACTGAACGTATGTCCTCTTGATATCTGTAACACTTTGTAACTGACTGAATATATAGCTTTTATATTCTGATGGTTTATATGCATATTTTATGTATTAATAAATGTATCCTCGTGTATTAGTACCTGTGTGTGTGCGTTGTTTGAGTTATGTCGCATGGTTGGATTCTAAAGCCATCAAAAGAATCAATTTTGTGATTTACTGCTACAATTAATAATTGTCCCAGTAAATGCCCAAACCCTACAGAACTGGTGCCTTCAGAGAGCACACTACATTACAAAAACAATAACAACAATAGTGGCTGGGCAAACGATTTTTTTTATAGAAATACAAAATGAGATACTATATAATGATGTGCATGAACAAAATTATACTGCAATTTTCTTTAGATACGCGATTAAAAAAAAAATTTTTTTTGAATCCCCGGCGGAACACATTCCATAAGAATCAGCGCTTTTATACAGTATATCGCCCTTAAACACATATATTTAAACACGCATTTACGATTTAAATCAAAACGCGATTCAAATCAATATAAATGTTTATTTTGTAACGCATAGGTGACTATTCATTGTTATTAAAAAGACTTAAATTCGATCATGTTGTGATATTTAGAAATATAAATTGGTTTGGTGCGAGTGAGGTTTTATTTAATCTCTGACCAAGGGAAACGTTTCATTTTTTCAAAGAAATGTTTGTTAAAAAATAAAGTCATAGTTCCATGGGATTCAATCACAGACCATGTGACATGGAGTCAGGAACCTAACCCACAGCGCCACCGGTGCGGTCACATGCTGAGGGCTGAAAAAGCACCACAGAAACATTATCGACAGACAATGTACAGATTTGATAAAGCTATAAAATAATGTAATTAGGCACAGAAGAAGTTTACAGCACAGTACAATAATAAATGCTGACCATGACTTTAGAAGCATAAATTACCTTACACTCAATTTAAACACAAGCTGTCTTTAGCCCTCTAAGCTGGTTCATACAGAAATGTAGAGAACCAGGCTCAGAACACACAGCTTCATTAGCGAATACATATGCAGGACAAGTGGAGAAGACGTTTTACAGTGGATGGAATTTTAGAAACATCCCATCAGTGACATCACTGAAGTCAACTCCTAGGTAACTGTCGTGTGGATAGTTTCACAAGAATCAGACAAAGGTTTAAGCATCGCTTGTTCTAGATAAACCTGCAACAAAAAACAACAACCCATAATGTACTTCTTTGCGGCTCTGTTTGCCCAAATCATATATTCACAATGTGAAATTAGAAAATAATATTACGTAACCAAAATCCGCAATATGGAAACAGAACCTGTGTAATTGTTGACAGATGATGTACTCGTAACATTTTTACAAGACGAACTACAACATTTAAAAAATGACTTGTATGTACTTGATATCTCTAATCAATCCACTACACTGCATTAAAACAAAACGAAAACTAAAACGCCCTGGGCATACCGTTTCGCGCTTCTTATCAGTTGCTCAAAAGTAATTTGACCGTATGAAATGCATTATATAAACCTAGAAACATATACGTGAGCAGTATTTACGTAGTATCAGTGTCAAGACATACCTCTCAAATACTGTAAATCAAGTTAAAAATATCTCAAGACCGATTCTGTTCATAATGAAACCTTTTTCGTGTATGTTTTCTTTAAAGTACCGAGACCAGCCATATACTGTATGTTTATGTTCCAAAATTAATATCGTTTATGGTCTTCACACGCGTTGCAATATGCTCCTATTCTTTTTATACTCAGCTACTAAGATTTCCCTTCAGTGGTAAAATTCCATATGAATATTCAATACTACAACGGGCACAGTAAAGACGTTTACTGTAAATCTTTCTACGACAGACCAACGGACCACGAGTGCCCCTGTCGGTCAACCAATTACGTACCGCGGTACCCCGCGTCATCTTGCGTCACGATGCGCGACGCCGTAGCCAATTACCTCCGGTACGTGTCTGTACCGCGCACTTTGAATGGCTGCATCTGTATAATACATTGATTTATATTAGTTATATGAGATTTGATACTCTATATGGATGGGTGGTGACATTGATAATTTTACAAGAAATTGGTACAACTATCACAAGTAACTGCTGAAGGAATTGTATTAATGTACTGTGGATAATAATGTTGGCAGAAAGGTCTTGTTTAGCTTTGCTGGGAAGACCCCTGTTAGGTGACGCCAGAGACTTGGGTTCAAACCCATGTGGGGTGGGAGTGGTGAAGCCTGAAAACCCAAATCCATTACATTATTATTATTATTCATTAGACTTCACTACCAAACTGATCTGGCTATTGAGAAATTATAGTGATGTTCTAATGTGTATCATTACAGACATAAATGCCTTATTTAAAACTCCTTAACAAATCTTTTTTTATTATTCATAAAAGGGTGTTTTACTGTATTTAATTATGAATAGATGTGATTACATGCATAACACCATACTTTAATTCGCACACAATTTGAATGTGATGAGCGTGACGTAGGCTAATGGCTTTAGCCATTTGTTTTGTTAAAAACACAGTTTCACCGAATTTACATTTGTTTAATTAAAGTAAAAATACATATTTTATTAAAATAACCAGATTTATTGCCTTTGGCTTATGAAGCTTAGGAATGCAGACTTCAAATCTTACATTCTCAGACTAATTACTCTGTGTCTTATTTGTGAAATAGCATTGTTTCCCTCTCTTAAAGGTTTCATTAGATTATTTTATGAATACAATTAATTGTTTCAGTCTTACACAGGAAAGTATATTTCAATGCATAATGAAAATGCAGCCTTCAAAAGTAATCTCAAAAAGGTAAAGAAGGTATACACCATCTGCTGTGCATGATAAATAATGAGTGCTATGGCTGATTGTTTTGATGAGTTCTTGTTTTTCTAGGAATTAAGTTTTACACAGTGGAAGTCACATGGTTAACAACATAAGCCAATTTGAGAGGCTATTGACACAACTCTTCCAACACTCTGTTAAAAAATTGCTAGTACCTAGAGACTTGATAACTGTAGACTTAATGATCATCCATAGGTAGGAAAAAAAAGAATTAATGTAATTATAGACCAATACGTCAGACTTCTATTACATATAAGGTGATAGATAATAACTACATAGTCAACATGGAATTAAAAAGTAGCTTACCCAACTTATTAGAGTTCTTTGAAACATTGTAGTACATGGATTCACATAAGGTCTATGATACGGTGTAATTAGATATTCAGAAGGCTTTTGATATAGTTTCTCAAAAACAATTAATTCTCAAATTGCGGGTAGTAGGCATTCTGGGAAATTAGAGTGTTTGGATGGAGAATTTCTTTTTAAATAGAAAACAGATAATACAAAATTAGGAAGATTAGCAAACACTGTAGAAGTAGCAAATGAAATTCAAAAAGATTTAGATTAAATTCAAGATTGGGTAAATATAGTACTTGAGATGACAGTTAATGTAGAGAAGTGCAGGGTTTACAGGTAGTAAAAGTGTAAACTATGCACCCAAAACGTTTTACATGTAAGTTAACACATCATTTACATCTTCTTGACAATGTGGGAAGCTATTAAAAAACAAACCAAATGGTAGGATATGTATAGCAAAACATGCAGAATTAAAGTCAAGGGATGTGAACTCAGTACTAAGTCCTGATTTAGAAAATTATGTATAATTTTGGTCACCATAATATAGAAAAGAAACTGCTGCTCTGGAGTCAGCCCAGAGAAGAGCAACCCAAATACTCGAGTCTGGAGTTTCCTTCAGGCTGAAGAAACTGAATATTGCTGGTCCTGAGCAGAGAAGATTATGATTGAACCTGACATAAGTATTCAAAATCCTAATTTCCAATTAGAAAAGAGGTGCATCCACTGCCTACTTTTCCTCAGAGGCATCAGGGATTTCTGTGTTGGTGAGAGCCAAGACTGGATGACCAATCCCACACTAGATGCACTTGTGATCAATTGTATGATGTTGCTTAGAGACTCCTGGACACAGCTGTCTAGTGAAATGACCCAGGTTTAAATTAAGAATTGCTTTCTTATTGAATTCATGAGGTGGGAAAACAGATGTGTAGATGAAGATACAGATGTAACCTCTCTAAGACTCCATGCAAGCATTTGAGTCTCATGTGGTGAGATGGCCTAGTACAGCTGAATTCACTGTGTTCAGAGATGCCACAGAGACACCAACTGAATCCCAGCATGGGATGAATGGCACTCGGCATAAATCTTAATGATGGATGGGCTCCTGTCTAATTGATGTTGTGTGTGGGGTCAGATCTTGGGTCTGAGACACTGTTATAGACACTATATAGACTATCCACAAAATCCAAACAAGTATTGATCATGTCGAGCCTTAAATTAGGGAATATGTCACTCTTCTGAGACTTAAAGAACTGATGTTACCTTTACTGTCTCATTTTATTTTACTCTCCAGACATTCTGAAGCACATGGGGGACAAAACAACATACATCCAGCAGTCGAAATGTGAACCAAACTGATTTTGTATCAGTTGTGCTGAATCCCAAATTTAGTGATTGGGATTTAGTGATCCTAATGTTTTTTTGCAGAATATGCTATTAATTTATTAAGAAGGTCTATGCAATCTCATCAAATAAGACTAAAGTTGAACCAGGAATAAAATAAGACATTATTCCTGGTTTACCTGGGGTCTTTAAACAATATACCACTGCATTTGAAGGTAACAGTAAATGCGAAAAAATCAATACTGATAATGAAGACTCATTGGCAACAATTTATAGATTACAAATCAGTCCACTACATCTGTTTTTAAAAGCCAGCAATTGATTAGAACTTCTATTAAGATATTTCAGTCAGTCTGGTTCTGTTGATGTAACACACTGTAGATGGCAGTTATACAGGATATATATTTCCACAAATAGCACCTGGGTATTGTCTTTTTAAAAATTGATAAATTCAATAAATTCAACCATTTTTTTAAATATGTGGAAAGACTAGACAAATTCTAAAGAAACCCATTTGGAACTTCAAAAGCAGCATACGGTAAGTGCAAAACTACAGTTTATTGTTTTTTTTTTAAATAAATTATTATTTTTATACTATTTACTGTATTAGTAAATACTAACGATAACTAGAAATGTGTTCTTTTCCACTGTGCATGTGCATTTTAACCAATTTTAAATTTGTGTTTATTGGTACAGTGAGGGGCTGTGTGGTGGCATAGCAGTCATCTTGGGTGCATCACAGCTTTTGATCCCGGGTTCAATTCCAGATTATGTGCCTTCCGGATTGGAGTTCACATGCTCTCCCTGTATTTATAAGTTATTAAAATTGGATGGATAGTGAGAAATTTATCTAATAGATTTTACGCTCGGCCTCGCTGTTTTCCAGTGGGTAGTAGAGGCCACACCTCTACTCTGCCCTGATAGGCATGGAGACATCTTATTCAGGGCACCTGGCTATAGCCTCTCAAGGTATTTAATCCTTCTGTTGTTTGTCCTCTGTGATCCGGTTTGACAATCATCACTCCTCTTCTAAGCCATCTACCTGTGGCCCAGCAGAGCCCTTCTTATTCCTGGTTTCCAGTTCACTTGGCCTGCAGGTGTGTTGTCCAGCTAAAGAAGGTGATTCCAATGACTAAGAGGAAACCTCTCCCCATTGGTCCGGTCCAGTCCAGATGGCCCCTGCAAATTCAGTTTCATCTGCTTCCCGGAGGACTTCCTTCCAGGAAACTGCACTGACAGCACATCCCTGGACTGGCCAGGTCCTGCAGGAGACCCCCCCCCCCCAAGGGCTTGTGCCTTTAATTGGCCGTCTCTTGGTTTCCCTGTTTGGACCACTTGGAATTGGAGTTTCCTGTCTGGCCTGGGAGGTCGGACCCCTCTGCGCTGAGACGCTCTCTGGACTAAGCACAGCTCTGGAATGTGGTGGCTCATTCCCGTCCTATACCAGCTCTCCCTGCACTTCTCCTTCCTGCACTATAGTCTGCCAGTCCGCCTGCCTGCACCCCAGATAACTCCATCGGCCTATCACCCAATCCCTTGCAGCCTCCTTTCCCTGGGAGCCCAGCAGCAGGAATCTGCTCCAAAGCAGAAGAGATGGACACCCCTGTGGCCCTAGCTCCTGAACTCTGGTCAGCGGACTTAAGAGGACAATTTTACTTTAGGCTGGCACTCTCCTGCGCCTGAGGTACAGTGAGTCGGCCAATCTCTCTGGACTGTCGCGTCTTTGTTCTTGGGTCTGTTACAATGTAGAAATATGCAGAAATCCATTTAGGGTTTGCTGGAAGTGATAAAACAATTATAGCTACAGTATGCTATTGTGCTGTTTTTGTAGTGTATTTGGTCTCTTTAAAATGTTGTATTTTTTGGTTTATTTTTGTTTCCTGTGTTCCTTTTCATTCCTGATTACATTCTCTTAATAGAATTATTGATATGGTTTTGAACACATGGTTTAGAACCTTTTTAATTTACATTTATCTTGAGAACATCCACAGATGGGCAAGTGTTAGAATTATGGCTGTGGCATTGTTAGCCCAGTGATTTTCAGGAGCTGGCCCATGTTAAGGCAATCAAACATATCCCATATAGTTCCTGCATGGCTGGTATATTTTCTTATAAAAATACAGAATAAACCACAAAGCTTGAAGGTTAGAGGTTTAAATCAAGACTCATCCACTGAGTAATGAATGTAACTGGGAAACCCCAATGATACTACAAATAAAAAGTGGGTATTTAAAAGATCATTGAACTTTAATATATAATCCATTATTTGCATCCCAGATTATGTAAATAATGTTTAGTGAAATTGAACATTCCCACATAATTACTGTACTGTGTATCTTTCTCATTTAACTGCTTTATTCAAGCAGCTGAAAGTCCCAACATGCCACATTCATTTCCCAAGTGGTTTTAATGCATAGTTAATTTTGTTATTTACACACTAGCAATTGAAGACTAATTAATTAATAATGAATTAATACAGGATATAGCCACTGTATTGTGTGGATACAAATTTTAAACCTTTTATCATTTGATTTTAAAGATAGTTATTACTGCTAGATTGAAAATGACAATTTCTATTCAGAAGATTCAGTCAACAATCTGTATCTTGCTGTGTTCTGTGTATTTATGCAAATAATTTTGGGATAATGCACATAATCATGGTTGAGAGATGACAACCTAATCATGAGAATGAGGTAGTATCTCCGTGTGCTTGCTGCAAGGAACGACTGATGTTGCTCTATAACCCTGTTGCGTCACTGGCATGAGCTAGTTCTTTTGAACTTTCATGCCTTTTTAATTAGCTTTTATTTGACTGCAAAACTTAATTGTATTGTTCTTTTGTCCTCTCCAGAATGCCTGATTCTACTAAGTGATTAAAAACTCAGTGATATTGTTCTTATTTTTAATATTTATTTTTAATTAAGAAGCCCTGGTGCAATTTTTAAAACAGTTTCACCCTTGAACGTCATCTTTTAAATTGCAATGTCTTTTTTATGTTGCATCCTTTAAATAATTCTAAGAAAGTGCAACAGGGTACTTTATTAGGATAGTTACTGTGTTCTATCAGCATGGCTCCTCAACGATTTACAGTATATTATAGTTTATTCTTTAGCTTTTTTTGTTTCCTCCATTATATAAAATGCAGAAAGGCAATGTAATTTACCAATGTAAATTGTCATTGTAAATAAATTTATGTCACTGTAAAAAGGCTGAATTGAACCTAGCAATCATGGTATTTTATATACTACAGCTTCTGAAGGAATAACAAGTAATGTATTATCTCAGTGACCTTTAAGATTTCTTTCTTTTACCCTTTATGAAGTGGAAAACCTTAAACACAAACATATGACCTGAAATGAAAATTTCAAAAATGGATACAGTACATCTAAATGCACATCTCAATCTCAGGGCACTTTGATACAGGGAACTAAAAGATTAGAGACATGCATGGCTTAACTAAATTTTGAATCCATTCTAACTATATTCTTTCATTTACACAAGTATACATGATATGCAATGATCTTGCATGGATGTAAAAGTAAAATGCATATAAAACATTTAAATTTGATTATATAATTGCTCATCTTTTTATATTTATATTTGTGTATTTTTGTCTTTACTTACATATTTAATGCTATGCATCTTCTGTTATTTACCATAACACTCCAACTTGTTTTGCAGTGGGGTATTTTGTGATATCCCATCAATGAACCAGATTGATTTCCTTCATTTAAGAACAACTTTAAAAACCTGTCCTTCCTTAAATTGTCTTGGGACTATTGTGCCAGATGGCAGTCTAACTTATTTAATTGGAAAAACTCCTGTTTAATCATGCAAATGAAATTTTCCTTCTTTACTAACAGTTAAAATTTAATGGTCTTATTAAATTGACTGTTCCCAGGATGTCAGCAGTCTTTGGATGTTATTAATTAGTTTTTTGTACTTAAAGACACAAATGTTCTTTGGATGAAACAGAGGCATGTACAGTACACGTTTCAGGTATTTACTATGTTTTCTTTACTACAAAATGTCAATTACACAAATTATGCTGCCCTTTAAGTGTAAGAATGTTATCATTTCACGGAACAAATACTGAGCACTCAAATACATTTCAGAAAACCATCAAAGCATTTCTTCCATATGTAGGAAAAAGTTAAAGGTTTATTCCATGTTGAAAAGAGAAGAAAGGAAACACATAGTTTCGGCTGTGGAGCCTTCTTCGAGTGTGAGCAATTAAACAAAACTCACACCAGAAGAAGGCTCTACAGACGAATTTATGTTTCCTTTCTTTCATTTCAGCATGGAATAATCTTTTAACTTGTTCCTTTGTAGCCTATGCATGCTGACGCAGCTACCTACTTGAACTCTTCCATATGTATTCATGCAGTTGCAGTCTAAAAACAACTTTAATGTCTACATTGTGTTCAGGGTGAGGACATACTTTAATTAACATAATTTCCCCTTTTCTGTTTGCCTAATATTTTGTCAACCCAGTGTTTTACTGTTATGTAGCATTGTCTTTCTGAGCAAAGTTTATGGCTCTATAGTCCACATAATGCTGGTTCGAGCCTGAGCTGTGTCATGAGCTATCACAGGATTCCGAAGCAGCAATACAGAACCGGTCAACCAATCTGCTATTAAAGTTGGATGGCGGCTACCAGAAAATCAACCAGGCAATTTTTCCTTGAGTTTCTCTGGTACAGCAGTCTTTGATATTTATATATTTATATATTTACCTTTGAGTTGTCAGTGTATAGATGCATCACTCCGTCTGTCACTGTTAGCATTCTTTTAAGATTTTATGGAGCTTATATTATTGTGAGAGGTGGGTGGGTCACAATTGCTCATGGACATTCCATCATTCTGCCCATGTTGGGCAGAATTATAAAGATAAATCAAGTTGATTAATTATTGCAGAAATCAGTCACAATAAAACAGATTGAATTTCGTTCATACACATCCTCACTGATCAAATGACAATCTTCAATGACTTCACAATCATTTTCTGTCCACATCTTATAATATATGTTCAGGGCAGTTATGTTTATACTTCACTGTGGTCCATATTAACTTGAAAAACAATCCTGATCTGAACACAGTTTCTTAGGCATAAAAGGGGTGATAGTTCATACCAATAATGAACACATAACCTAACACCAACACTTTGTTTAGTATACTGTACATCTCTGTCTTCCCAGATATAATGAAAGCAAAATATGGTTATGACACAAAAAAGAAAAACAGAAAAAAGAGCATAAAAAAATTATGTTGTAGAGAGATTAAGGAGGCACTGAGGAGAAATGAAAAGAGAAAAGACAGGTTGCACATACACTTATACATTTATACACATTTGAGAGAAGATAAACAACACTGAAGTCCCCAGCAGCAGACTTAATCAAGTAACTAAAGTGATGCTTAGATTGAATTCTTGCTCTTTCACTAGAAGATCAAAGATGACCCCTGGCCTGAAAGGATGGACTTCGTAATTAACACAGAATAGAAAGGTAGGTAAATTAAGTTAGAATAATAGGCAACTTCTCAATAACAGCTATAAAAGTAGGTAATGGGGTAAAAAATGTGAACAAGGAAGAATTCTTGAAAAGGATTAGTTTGGGTAGTTACAGGCAGAAGATTATTTTGAATATACAGAAGCAGTAAGACTTGAGAACTGGCTATGCAATGAAACTATGAATGGTGAGCTACAGAGATGGACAATAATGCATCCGGTGGGAAAAGTTAGGAAGAGTTTTAAAAGCTCAATTGCAGCTTGCAACTAATGAGCTCCACAGCTTTGTGAGATGTACAGTAAGTGCCCAGGCAGGAAGGAAGTCAGAGTTGTGTGATTGAATAATCAGAAAACAAACTGATTTCTTCATCTTAATCTCTCTGGAAATGGATGCTGCACTGCAACATATGTAACATGCATCCACTTTGACTTTTTAATTGCTTCCTGATATAGTCTGGATGATGAGAAAGATCAAATCTATGGAATCACTTTTTTCTCCCAGAAGTGTTATCAAGCTCTGTCTCACACATTTCGTTCTTATGATCATCATGATTTGTATTCCCAATATGCATAAACAAATATTATCTGCCAAATTTTTGTTTCTCGTTTAAATTCGAAACTGAGCCCAAGAGAATCACATAGTCCCTTCATATTTTTAATGACATAAAACTTTCCATACCATTCAAAGGTATACAAAAGAAATGTCTATCAGTGTGAAAAGCTTGTTCTAAAACACCATATTGACATCACAAGTAGTGGTTATGGCTTAGCAGACAGTTAAAGGTTTATTTGTAAACACCTGCAAGGGACTGACAGTTTCACAAATGATTGCCATCTGGTCAGTTTATTGCCTACAATAATGGGTTTTGCACAACTCATTGCATTTGCTTTGCATCTTAAAACAGGGAATCTATAAAGAACAGCAAAACCTAATAATTAAATTTGGATTAAGGTTAACTTAGTCAACATTGAATAGGGTCTCGTTAGAAGTGTGTGTATATATGCAAATATATTGTAACCATATGCTGCAAAATGAATATCTGATTTTTTTTGTTGAAGATGTAAACAACGTTGTACAAAAATGTTATAAAACACCTTGCTGGCATTGGCACAGGAATATTTACAGTTTTAAGTGGTTTTTATGCATGGCAGCTACTTTGTGCTCTACAGGGGACCATTGATTGTACTTGACAGTAATTTTTCCTGTCCCAATCTTTTCATCTTTCTGGGCTGGGGAAACTCCTACTCTATAAACCACAGGGACACTTTTAATAGGCTACTTTCTCTGTTTAATCTCACAACATTGCTGGTACACCTCTCCTCTCATCCCCATGTGCTGTCTCATGATGTCCCTGTAGGGGTTTCTATTAGAAAACTCTGGCTATTTTTATTCTGTTGAACTCTCTGACTTTATTTGGGAGATATCGACATTCTGTGTTTCTTTAACTACTGTTTTTTTGCAAGTACTAAAAGAAAAAAATAACTGAAACAATATGAAGCAAAATAACTGCCTATTTCCTGTAATTTTAAAAGTATGCTACAGTATATGGCTCCCCTGACATTTTGTAAGGTACATTGCACTAACGTTTCAAAGTCCATCTTCTTATTTTGTTGGAAGTGCCCAGGTACAATATATTATAATCACTGAAACCAAAACTTTCTTGTACTGGTTTGCCAGCAAAGCTTTGTGTCCTTTTGTATAACTGTTAAATACCTTCTATGATAAAGTCCAGTGTATGAAGTAAAACACTTTAATATTTGCCTTTTTTAAGATTAAGTGAAATTGTACTACTGTATAGTGTATCTTTGTATTGAATTATTTTGAAAAGAATATTTCTTGAACTTCCTTGAGGTTTCTGGATAAGATGCAGCAAACACAGACAGGGATATCATGTTTGTGGATCTTGAGAAGGAATTAAGATGCCAATTGAGGGTGCTTATCATCAACACTACAAGTCTCAGGAGGATACGTGAAATCTATTAATTCATGTGAAAATGTACACTCTTACAAAATTAAACCCTTGTGAAAATGCATACTAGGTAATTATTTGATAATAAAATTAGTGAGGATGCACCTAAGTGAATTCATTACATGTCCTTGAGGCCTTATTAGATGGCATCCAGAGGCAGACCTGTGGAAATAACTGTCCTTTGATGGGACACCATGAAAAATTGGTAAAGGCTGGAATTTACAGTATGGACCTAATACGGTTACTGGTGAAATGAAAGTGCTGTGGTGCTGCTTGCTACAAAGTGTTCTATTCTTCTCTTATGGTGTTGTCACTCTGAGTGAATTGTTTGATGGAATGATGGCAACCACTAGTTTCTTGGGGGGAAAACTGGTGAAAAAAACCTTTGAGTGCCGAGTTTGTCTATACCAGAATCAAAGGAAAAGGTGGCTAATTTCAGATGGATCCTTTTTGAGAGGATGAAACTGTACTTTAAATAAATTCAAGAACAGGAGGCAGCTGTGTCAGTGGGCGTAGGCTGCAAAAGAACAGGTAAAAGTTTATTTCATGCTGAAAGGAAAAGAAAAAAGAAACAATGTTTTGGCTGTGGGGTTTTCTTCAGGTGTGAAGGAAGCTGAAGTAGACTCTTCATGGCACACTTGCTTCACAGCGATCTGTTCCAAGATAAGGATTTCTAACCACCTCCCACACCTGAAGAAGGCTCCACAGCTGAAAGTGTCTCTTTCCTTTTCCTTTCAGCAAGGAATAAAACTGTTCCTTTGTATTGTAATATACCTGGTAATAATAAGGAACTACATTAACCAAAGCTTTGATAAAGATACACAAATATTATAATTTCCAATTAAAAATGTTAAATTGTAGATGCTATCAAACTTTGCATTTCGCAGTAACAAGGTCGTGTTCCTCATCTCTATAACAACACAATGTTACAACAATAAAACATTCCTGTTCTTCATGATTCCATTCAGGAATTTTTCATTTCATATGAGGAATTGATATCTTTCAGCTGTGAGTTAGAGATTAACACAATTGCTTTCAGCATGCAGTATGTGCTGGTGATAAGGCTTATACAGAGTCTAATTTAAAATTTAATTTGATGAAGAATTCTGCAGTAAGCTGGTTTACCCATTCCACCCTATGCTGTTTCTTTCACTGACTGCCTTGGTTCGCATTCATGGTATCTCAGAACAAGAGTTTTAACTTCCATCAGCAGTGCTAAATGTGAGGTTCTATTTCCTTTTTTATGTCCCTTTTAATTTCCTTTTTGGTTTGAGGAATTGTGCCTCTCCTCTTTAAAGATGTCCAACAGCAAAAACAGAATGTATTGTAGAACTGTTATATGGGTAGAAGTCACTGAAGACATGTTTAGGGATTTCTCCCAGACAAAAATGTTTTATAGCATATAAGACTTTCATTTGTTAGTTAGCTTTTATGACATGCTGTAATGTTCATAAGTTTTATAAATATGGAATCAAAAGTGAAATTGTTCTTTTCTAAAATCAGGATGCCTAATTGAATTATATGAGAAAACAGGAAACACATAAAGTAAAGAGCTCTAATGTACACTATTTACAAAACACTATATATGAAATGTTGCATACTGTAGCGGCGAGGCTTATTAATAAGACAGAATTAAGTATTGCTGTGCTTTCCCAAATGAGGCCCCATCTCTCTCTTCATCTCTGTGGTGCAGCCACAGAGAAGCTATTCATGCAGGCTGATTTAAAGATGTTTTATTTTGATAAGGGACAGCTCCCAAATGGGGATGCACTTAGCTAAGCCTGGCTATCATGATCAATGGTCATCCATTGGCGCCTATCTGTCTAGGGAGTGCCAGATGGACATCTGGACTGCATTCCTAAGTGTCAGGAGTAAGTGACTCATATCTCACCTTGATCAACAATCAGGGACTGGTAGGGCTGAGTAACCCACGTGGGTCTCTGATGCCCATAAAACGTTCAGCCAATGTACGAGCTGAGGTTCCTCCAGGAAAAACAGGCAACACAGAGGGCCTGAGGAACTATTCTAAGGAGAATTCCAGGGGTGCGAGACAATTCCAGGGCAGGCCCAGGAGCAGAAAGGCTCCCAAGGGCAGGACATTCTCGCAGCGTGCCTCCTGACCATCCTGAGACTCAGCCCGGACAACCATGTTACGGCCAGTGTGTCTGAGTCCCAGAACTTTCCTTTGTTATAAGAGTTGAAAGCGGAGGTTGCCAGAGAGTAACCAAAAGATCCACCTGAAGTTAGCATCAGCAGCAAGCCTCGTGAACAGGTCGGAACTGTGGACAGCTGAATCAGTATTCAGAACTAGCTCTTCATCAGGAACGAACCGGTCTTCTTCCTGACCTGCTGGGACCCACAGTCACACTTTTGTCCTGTGCACAAACTTTGCTAGTTTCAGCCAACACTAACTAGCGAGTCTTCAGAGAGCATCAGCAGCGCACTGTCGCAAGCCGCACAGCACAGCCTGGCACGGAGCCAGAGAGCACAGATTGGACAGCAACAAGCCTGCAACTGTTTCTTTGTGCCTGCAGGAGATCTGAATCCCCAGAGATTGGATGAGTATTCAACTTCACTGCATTACAGCTCGAGAATTCAATTGTTATCCCAACCAGTTGATATCAATTTAATTCATAAGAGTTATGTACTTGTTTTGAGTATCTAATGTAGAAGTTGTAACCAAGTTCAATTACGAAACGGTCTAAATGAATGATATACTGAACCTATGTCCTCTTGATATGTGTAACTCTTCGTAACTGAATAAATATATACCTTTTGTATTCTGATAACCCTCACGATAAGATCTGTTAGGTTTATATGCATATTCTATGTATTAATAAAGGTATCCTCGTGTATTAGTACCTGTGTGTGTGCGTTGTTTGAATTATCCCGCAAGGCTGGATTCTAAGACCATTAAAAGAATCATTTTGTGATTTACTGCCACAATTAATAATTGTCCCAGTAAATGCCCAAACCCCTACAGAACTGGTACCTCGTGAGAGCACTCTACAATACTCATATCCCATTTTATTGAGAAAATATTCAATGACCAAAGAAAATGTAAAAAAAAAAACATCATGCCATTTCCTGATTTGTTTTCTACTGTACATTGCAACTATTGCCAGGATGTTGTGAAATACAAAACACCTTTCATTTTTATTCCTCAACCTCACGTTTTTAACCCTTGAATTTGGACATAGAAACAGTTTGGGATTTTATGATTGCTTTTATTTCTTACTGTATTTTATAGTAGGTATTGTGTATATATGCACATCATATTAGTTGTTATGAATTATGTGACTGTTAATATTCATTAACTCTAACCATGTTCTTTAATAATGACAGCTTGTTGTCAAAAATACCAATGACATGTTTGGAAATAAGTAAATAAATCAGTTATGAGACTCTCTTGGCAGTGAGTGCCGATATGGAACTCCTGGCATTCATCTAGAGCAAGGTGCATTACACAGATCCCCTAACAAATTTGATTGCTATTCTCAAGGTAGTTGCTTTAAAACATTTATACTGTACATCCTTCAGGCCAACAAATACATAGTATGGCCCTTTCACCATTTAACTTTAAATGTGTATCCATGTTAATTGTGAGAGAAACAAGTCAGGAAAATGTGATTTGTCTAGGAATATCAGAAGATTAAGCTGGGAGAGTTTAACAAAACTAGAATTGTCAACAAGTGGCAGTGTATGTAGCATATGAGAGTGACTGGAGCATATGGAAGTCTGCTGAAGCTTTTACTTTATACACAGTTGTCCCTAAACTTTTTTTTAATCCATAGTTTGTGTAAATTTAGGAGACGTGGATGCCCATATGGTTCTAATTCAGAAACCATTGTCTTTGCATAAATATGCTAATCTGTGTCATAAATTGCAAATATCTTAATAGAAAAGTAACCGATTAAATTAAGAAGATAATTTGAAAGGCATGAAGTTCAAATAGGATACAACCCCCTTTTTACTCTCTATGCTAACTCAATAGACATATTAGACATCAAAATTTACCATTGCCTTATCCAACTAAATTAATACATTTTATCATTATAACATATTATTATCAGTGAAAAGAAGAAGACTATTTTTGGATCTTATCACTTATGTGTTCAACACTAGCTCCATTGTGCCGGTCAATTCTTCTTATTTCATGTTATATAGAATTATTGGGGTTTTTGCCACTCATCTAAATCTTAAAGTCTATTTTGAATTAGGATTTAAATTAAGTATCATGTAAAGATACTTGTGTGATAATGTGTATATGGACAAAATTAAAGACATTATGATGCCTTATGAATATCTTTCTCTGACTGAATTTGAAAATTGAATGAGTACAATATGTTTTGTATTCATTGGCGACACTTCTTATTAACGATGTTGTACAGTTGAATGGAAGTGAAAGCGCGACTATGTTCTTTCGGCAGTTTGTTGTCAGATGAAAGCACACAGCAAAATTACCTTCTTAACATTATAATTGCATCTGTGTTACACACGAATACAGAAAAGATAAATTATCTTTTAAATTTTTGGATAAGAAATAAAATGGGAAAAATACCATTCAAAATAGATATCCATTTTTTTCTTTCACACTGATTGGGACCTGGGGACAAATCCATTTTTCCTTTAACATTCAGTTTCCACAGCATTCAGAAAATGTTAAAATGTCAATGTGACATCATTCTGTTTTGGAAAAAAAATGCAAATGGAAGCATTCCATTCAGATCGAACCCTATTACTATGAATAACTATCTAGTTTTATCTTGTTTTAATTACAAACACATTTCTGTGTAGCTTCCTTTGTAGTGGAGTATGGTAGGACAATTTATGTTTTTTTTTATTTATGACGTAAAAATCAAAGATCAAAAGGTAAAAAAAAAACCCTAAACATATTTATGTTAAAATCACAAGAAAAATTATGTCAGAATTGTTATTTGAAAAAAGTCTGGTTTCTTAAGATCTTGGAAAGCAGAAGGGACCCAATGGCAGATAGAAACTGAATTTTCTAAATGTAACAGGAGAGACAAATAAAATGTAGGTACAGTATAAAATGTTGACACTTTGCTATTTTAACTTCAGGAACACATCACCATCACACCTTTGCAATAACTGTTTATCCAATTCATGGTCATGGTGACCTGGAGCCTCTGCAGAGAAGATTTGGGTGTAAGGCTGGATGGGACACAAGTCCTTTGCAGAGCACACACAGACACAAATACACACACACACACACACACACACACACACACACACACACACACACACACACACACACACACACACACAGCAACTGGAGCAACTGAACACGAAAACATGGAACCTCCACACAACGCCCCAGGGACTGAATCCAGGGCCCCATAAAAAATCTACTTTTATGTTCTGGGACTGTCAGTATCCTTTAGACCACACTCACTGAACGTTGGTAGATCATACAACATGCAGATAAAACTGAGAAAGTCAATTTTGTATGAGAAAGTTTAAACTGCTTTATATTATTATCAGGAGATGAGTCTGTCTGAAAACTGCTGTATATGCCTTGCAGTCTAACAAGCCCAGATAGGATTTTAGATTTCAGTTTTATCAGTTAACTTTGTGTACACTGATTGACTTTTAACAAGACCGAATTCAAAAGATAAAGTAGAGAATTTCTGATGAATACGTATTATCCCACAGAGGCAAAAGTTCATCATTGTTAGTCGTGTAATTTTAATTGCCTTCTAAGTCTTTAGGTGCTTTTAAAACATGATCTTTATTAACATAATATTTTTTTTTATTTAACAGTCTAGTTAATACTTCCCAATCCAATTACCCATTCAGTATTCCAGAAACCCGTGTACAAACTCCAAAAATGGTTTCTATGAAGCACAATTTTCTTAATTGTTCTAAATGTAACCTTCCATTACATTTACAAAGCTGTGGATTGTGCAATTTATCATGAAGCATGCAGTTGTTTTAGAACAACAAAAGAAGTGGCATAGTGATTGAAAACAAACTGATGTTAAATTTCAACAGATAACCAAATGCTGAATTTAAGTAATGCAATTTGTTAATTTTCCAATGGTAAGAACAACCCTTACCAAACGTACATGTAGAAAAATATTTCTTGCACACACTGATCTGCATGCTCACATAAAAATCCATATCCACATTTAATGGAGATGAAGTACAGATCATGTTCATTGCCACTGTGGTAAATGAATGAGCTATTAGTTTCTGTTTCACATCCTGACATACAGATATCCTTGCTTTCCACAGAATTCCGTCAGCTGTGTACACTAGTTGCCATTTTTATCCACCTACATCTGATTAAACTCTTCAAAGCTCCACTTCTGTAGATCTTAATGGGAGTGAACGTTTCAAATCCTGGCCTGACCTCTATTGCTGAGCAATCAACCACAGTTATTATCAATCGACCTGCCAGTCCCCTAGCTGCCACTTTAGTAAGTCATTCCATATCAGCCCCACTTTTCCAAGACTATCCCTGGATAAATTGGAACGAGACCTGTATATATTACTCACGCTGTTGTCTAAAGGAATTGCCTTTCTTGCTTTTACATTCCCAAAGTACCAATGATTTGATCACTCACAAGTTTTGCACAAACAGGCCACACTCCCCACATCCTTTTTTGTTGTAATTTAAGCTCACCCTGCACCACTGTGGCTGACTGTGCAGGATTCTTGCCTACCTATTAATTTCATGTTCTGTCACCTGCTGTGACTGTTAATTAAGGGCTGTGGCGATATGTGTTATGTTTTGTATGTTCAGCTCAAGGAGATGAAAGCTTACCAAATGTAACCTGAGGCAAGTGAAAGGCAAGAGATAATGTGTCAGTTATGCATGTTAAAGTACAGAAATGCATGTTGTCATGCTATAGATGTTTTAGATGGAGAGGCTTAGTTATGTAGAATGTATTTTGTTTTTCTGTCTGCCTGTTTCTCAAACTATTTCAAGATTATAGAAGATTTTCTTTTTAATATTGCACATCCTGTGTTACAAACTCCACTTGTTGAGTTTGGAGGCATGAATCAACAATAACAATCAATAATAGAATCTCATCAATGTTTTTCTTAGATATTATTAGAAAGGCATCACATTCAAAGTGCAGTCCCATTTTGCATCCTGTGCTACCAGAATAGGCTCCAAATTACAATGACCTTTACTAGGAATAAGTGACTTTCAGATTATGGCTGGATGGGTAGATATTATCAGAAGGTTTGTGTAATATTTGCTTTCTGTCTGGAATGAATTGCTGAGTCCCATGCAATTTCTGCTGTTCTCTTGATTCAGGCTTCATCTTTATTAAAACAAATTCCTCCACTGAAAACATTAGGCAGTATTGCTGACATGAAAAGAAAGCACCTTAAAACACAGTCAATTCAACATTTTACAACTTTTGTCCTGTGGCAGAACCCATCACCTCATACATTATTTTTCCTTTTTACTAGGTAAAAACAGAACTAAGTTGCTAAGCAAGACAAGTTCCGACAAATGTTGTAGGAAGAAGTCTTTATTGGAACGTTTCCTTCCGAATCACAACAGATAACATTGCCAATTTGCTTTTGCATAGGCTTCCAAAGGACACTGGATATAATGAATAAAGAACAATAAATGCCTAAAACAATTATGTCCTTAATTCTAGTCTATTAAAATACGACTGATGACTCTCCAATTGAGTGATAATGCAAATAGACACAAGTGTACTTAATGACTTTCACTTAGTCTCTGCATTTAACTCAGATAAAAGTGAGAGTATGTATGTGTGAAGAAAGAAAACTAATGTTTTTATTTGCTATAAACCTGTTTTGTGCTAATTTCATGACGAAAATCAAGCATTGTGCCATAATAATTTTTTAAGCCAGTGTCACATAACCAAAGATCTTCTATGAATGGTTAAAGGGTCATCATTTCTGTTTCTTTGGGAAAATGTATTTATGAAATACTGTGCAT
The DNA here is from genome assembly GCF_059453375.1 of Lepisosteus platostomus. Taxonomy (NCBI): domain Eukaryota; kingdom Metazoa; phylum Chordata; class Actinopteri; order Semionotiformes; family Lepisosteidae; genus Lepisosteus; species Lepisosteus platostomus. The sequence goes on from NC_142611.1 coordinate 17,351,314, forward strand.
ATATAATTTTACAACTTGGGTTTTAATATTTTTAGTTTGACTGAAACTGCAATGGGCAATCTTTCTATGAGTCATCATACCTAGAATAAAGCTTAAAGTGCAGTCTATGAAAATATTTGATAGATTATGGACAATAACAGCAACCAATAATAATGTCCAACATTTTTTGGACACGGATTGATTTCTTTAATTGAATTCATTCAAATGTCCAACTGAAATGCATTCAAATTCTGAAAAAGCGATGGACCGATAAGATATTAGAATATGATTAACTTAACATAATGCTACTTACAATCTATGCTTAAAAATTAATTAATTAAAGCTTAGTATTATCCTGTACAGTATGTCTCAATGCCTTTTCAAGTGACTTTGTAGATCACTGCAATTAACATAACACTACCTTCAAAGGATGTAAAATGACACAACACTTAATATCTCACTTCAGATAACAACTATAGAAAACACTGAGAATTCATATTTTCATTTTCAAATTCTGAACACAAAATCAATTTAAATCAGAGTTTACTAATATAAAAATAGGCTTCATTGCTTCAGTCCAAGGCTCACTAGACTATTTTTCTCATGAATTAGTTGGTATTCTAGATATTTTTCTTTTTATTTTCTATATCATCCTTAGTCATACAGTACCTCCAGTTTTTGTGATGCTCTAAGGTATAAGTTACATATTATTTCCTATTAAAATACATATTACAATATTAAAGAGATTTAAGACAAAACGTATAGAAGACATGAAGAATTAAGAAATGACAGTACCTTTTCCTTTCCTAAAAAGAGAGTTCAAGGAGTTAGCTGGACAGTAGGTCAGATAGAGATTGCATTAATGATACTATAGTCACCTTGAAACCAATATAACAGATTTTGAAATGGAGTTCTAGGAGGATTGAGTATTACACTGCAATGGCATTTTTCACAAGGTGACTTGTATTCTTGGTCACCTTAAGGCAACATTTGAGAATATAGAAAGGCAGCTTAAAAGGAAGATTCTTCCTCATCTGTCTCAATGTAACAAAAATGGAAGAATTTTCAGATTTTTAAATGAAATTCCAGACTGAAACATTGAACTTAAAGTTCCAGTGATTTGTTTGAAACCACACTGTGAAATAAATTTAGCCATGCCAGTCAGGATTCTAGAAAACAATAAATTGGGAAAGTCTTCAAATTAGATAAATAAGGAGTTTGTGTCTATGGATACAGTGGCATTTATTTATGTATATATTAATGTATATATTTATGCATATTAATCTTGACAGAAACAGAAACACAAGGGTTATAAAGGGCATTGCGAGTCCTTATTACAGACACTGAGAATAACATGAAGGTTGATGATAGACATGTACTCTCCCTTTGGTTGTTTCCTTTAAAAGCAGCCAGACGTTCCTCTGTGGGGGTAGTCTAAAAGGCTTTGACTGACAAGGAGACTATTGCTAGGGTCAGAAAGGGCACATAGGCCCTCATTTTCATGTTGGCCAACTTAACTAATGTCCAGCGGGTCTCTGAGGCTCTGTGCTGTCATCTTTAATATACTTAAATATCTATCCAGAGGTGTTGAAGTGCATTAAAGTGCAAAGAATTCTAAGCAACAATCCACACAAAACATTCAGCAAAAGATAGAAGAAGAGTATTATATTAATAACACAGAGAACACATGATAAATTAAATAGGTTAATATTATCTTAACATTAAATTATTTTAATATACTCCTGTAAAAATGTATATTTTATCTCCAGCGTTGTCACACAATTATCGATAAAATGTGTGCGGTACTGTACCAGACTTAGTCAGAATGGATTATCATATTATGTAATTGTGATATTTTTTAAGTCTCACATATAGTAGTAATAATGAAATAATGTTTTAATTATGGTAATATGATATCCAGTAATGTGAGGGTTTTTTAATTTACTGAAACAATTAGAAATTGGAACAGTAAACTACAAGGATGCTTTGACTACTGAAATTGATTTGCTATGATATGAAAGACAGATCATCAGGGATTACAAAGATCAGTGTTAATAATGTCTATTATTATTACTCTTATTACTATTGTGAACTAAACCATCCAACATGTTTGGAATAATAGTTTAACTCTCAGGAAGTATAGTCTTATACCCAAAAATCAGTTGGCCAAACCTTTTTAAGGAGTTTGAACTTCCTGCTGAAGAAATGGTTTCATCAGCTGCTTGCTCTGTACCAGAACTGTCCCAGATCAGAGAGAGCAGATTTTAACTGGTGTTTTTTGAGAATAGCTCACCAAGGAAGTTAGCGTCTTGCTGAACTTCAGTCTATTAAAAAAAAAACATATTTTTATATGTGCATTTGATAAACATCCGTCCAGCTTGAGACAAGCCAAACAAGAGATGGGTGGGAGGAATGTCGACAAAAACGATGCAGAAAGAATACTTTAGGTATTGTGAACTTTTCTGACTCACTCTCTTTGCCTGTCATCTTGAAGGAAAGTTAAGTCCTGACTTGGACAGTTGGCAGTCACTTGGTTTGTAAAGTCAGATTGCCACTTTAGTCGGAGAGAGAGGAGATGAGCCAGTGAGTTAACCGACAAAATGAGTTGTGTATTACCACTATGAGGCAGGAAATCACAGCTGATGATTGGTTAGGATGTTATCAGGTACAGACTTGGTATCTCCCCTGCAGGTCACTCATTAGTTGATCATCCTTTGGGTGATGGAAATCAGCCTCTGATTCTCTTGGGCAAAAGTGGAATAGCAGAATGATGGAAGCCGGGCTGCACCTTTTATCATTAGGGTGTTTCAGAATGAACACAGATTTACTGTGTCCTTGTATCAGACAGGTCCCTTTTAGCTGCATCCCTATGCTTTTACACAGAGGCCCAAACTGTTTGCTTAATGCAACAGAAAGATTACTAGAATTTTTTAATAATACTTAACTTGTTCCTGTATAATTTGCCTTGCTGCTACAACTGTTAGTACTGTCATTGATGTCTGAAATTTTGAATTTGTCTCCACTGATGAAAAAGGAGCACAAATTCTGAATTAATGTTATTTGTAACTTCTCACATAAAATGAAAAAAAAAGCGGTATGTTTTAAAAGAAATCTGTAGTTGTACTCAGAGAAATAGTGCACAAATTAAACATGCTACCTGCTAAAAAAGAATGAATAATTAAAACATTGTGGGAGTCTGGAACAAGCTACTCAGCCATGTTGTTGAAGCTGATACCCTAGAACTATTTTAAGAAATAGCTGGATTAGATCATTAGATCAATTAGCTAGTAGAAACCAAATGATCTAGATGGGCTGAGTAACATTCTTTTACTTTTAACTTTTTATGTTCTCATGAATCTCAAGGATATTACATGGAGTGTTATATTGTGGCGACCAACAAAATTTCAAGCTTCACCTTCATTGTCACTATTTTCTGGAAGTTAAAGAGGCTAAATTAAATACATGTACAGTAAATGAAAATGTATCTAGACACTTTCCCATTAAACAGAAAGAGAATGCAGGTCTCACTATGTTTTATATTTTACACAATTATCTTTAGGTTATTAGTTCTTTTTATTTATTTGTTTCGTAGACATTATATAAAACCATATTTACAAGTAAGTGCAAAAAACACTCATACCCAAAGAACAATCTCACAAGTGCAACAAAGTAAACCAATTAAACTAATACAATGACATTGAGGGTACAACAAATAAAATGAGCAATTCAAGTGCTACACAAATTAAACAGTAAGAATTAAAACAGCATACAGTACAAGTATTATGGACAAAGTAATATAAACATGTAAAGTATATTTTATTAAAAGAGAGCAAGTGCAATTCAATAAATGTACACATGGTAGATTTAAAAACATTTCTTACCATTAAAAGGTTTAACGTGGACGTGCAAAGCATAGTGCTTCATTTTATAGAATAATTTAAATGTCAGCTGCGACTTCTTTCTCTGTCAAAAAGAAAAGTTCAAATTCTTTGGCATGAATAAATGGTATGAGTGCATATCAGACTCAATATTTTAAATTTAATATTGTTGCAAACTTGATTTTTTTGAATAACCCATCCCTTTATTTACATATAAAGCAATAATAACTGGCAAACTAGGATCAGAAGAGAATATGAGCATTAACTCTGTTACAGCTGATGGGTTGTGTATATTTATGCAAAAAGGTCATTAAGAGGATAATTCACCATTTTTGTAGTTATACAAATACAAGGAACATTTAAAAATAATAGTAATGTCATTACATCCTTTAGTGTGATGTAATACCCTGAAGAAGAACCCTTTTCATAAAAGGTTGAGTTTTGAACATGGTAATAAACCTAAATACTACCCCAGACTAGTTCTAAATTTCTTGAGACCAAAATGGATAGAGCAGGTTTTGAAATTAATACACTCTTTTCATCACCACTCCAATCTTAGCACCTGTCATGGGATCTCATCGTGTAATATTTCAACGGGATAAAGGTCAGTGGGCTTGTTAAAATAGCTCAGCTTCACCAATGTGCTGATATGTTCTGAGATCGTATTTGGAAATGGAAAAAAAAAGATCGCAATACACTGTTGTAGTTGTGTAATAGGATGCTGAGAGTATGTTTTGCTATGATTGCTAATGAGAGAGAAAACTTTAAGAATTTGTCTAAATACAGTGCCTGCAAATCATGTTAAGTAATTATTTTTTGTGGAAAAGATTAAGAGAAAAATACTTCATCAATTGTTTTCCTTTTTCAGTTGTATTGAAGGCGGAGAGAAAGTGGCAAGATGTTTATAAAATATAATATAAATGATGTTAATATTGAACATGTGTATATGTGCAAGTCTGTATACTGTATGTTCAAAATGTAAAGCAATTATTGAGTTTGGATAGTAAATTATTTAACTGAAATCATCAGTATCTCTTGCACCAACAAAGATTTAGATTTAGGTACATTATAGCATTGTACTGTATACTTACAATATGATAATTCTCAGAAATACTTTTTTGATGCATGAGGAAATACAGAAAATGAAAGCCATCATCATACAGTACATACATATTGCTTGCTGTCTTCAAGTCCAAAGCTTTTAATGGATCCAGTGAGAACTAAATATGTGAAATGTAATTTGATTTTTTAAAACAAATGAATTCCTGCCTATATACAGTATATAAGAAATACAAGCAATAGAATCCCCTTAAATGTTTATATCATTTGGCAGTATGGCAACACACCAGGGAATCAAAAATTAATTTCAGCACATTAACTTCATCATTTTCAGCCATTCGATTTTATAATTAACAGGACAGAAACCTAATTTAAAAAACTGCCTGTGAAGATCGTTGCTATGAGTTATTTTTTTCTAATTCATCAACATTGTCATTAACATTAGCACATTGTTGAGTTTTTAGCCACATTTAACTTTTATTTCTGCTATATTTTAAGACATTTTGATCATTGTGGGATAGTATACACATGTACTGTATATACAGTACACTGACAGAGTTAACCATTACCTGCTTCATATATACACAGTATATATTTTGGCTGATTGTATGCGTTAAGAGTATGGCTTGATTATTAAATATTTAATATAAACCTAAAGGAAGAAAAATAATATTCTTGAATGTCCGATAAATTCAAGAAATAGATAAATGGTTTAAAACTTTTAAGTGGCATTATCAGTGGTCACACAAACTTTGCTGGAAATTATTAAAATATAATCTTGATTTTACACTTAGAAGTTTGCTATTTTATAAATTGATTGATAATTCATGGTTGGCATAAATTTAAAAATAATTGAAAATATGAAAATATTTAAGATAAATCATTTGTTTCTTGATAAAATCCATTTTGATTTAAAAGTACCCATTCCTTTGCAAGTAAAGTCGTAAGCTAGAATTGCAGGACTTCGGGATCAAATGTGTTCAGTCATTTGTACTCAAACCTTATTTATTAATTAACAATAATGCAAAATATACTGTATAAATATAGTGTATATATACAGTACATGTATATATGAATGCATCTGTCTTTATACATAACACAGTACACCCTTTTCAGTTTTGGCCCAAGTGTGATATTTATATTATTTATAAAGTATAAAGTAAATATTTAATCAGAATTTGAAAGTGGAAAAGAAATTATATTTTAGAATACACTTGCACATTTATTAGGGATGCAGCAGGGAGTTGAATTAAGCAGTAAATCAATGGGCAAAACATGTAGTTTTATTCACTGGAAATATTGGTAAATTGACTAGATTTATGGTGATATGATGCATACCACCCAGTTTGCATCCCTGAACATTTGTACAGTTCCAACAGAAAAGATAGGTGTCCTGTTTCATATGTGTATGTATCCATCTATCCATCCATCCATTTTCTAATTGCTTCATCAAATTCAAAGACACAAAGGGAACAGCATATCCCACCAAGCAATGTGCACAAGGTGGCATACACCTTGGAAGGGATGCCAGTTCATCACAGGGCACACACAGTCACAAATACATACACACATACCCAGAAGCCAATTAACCTTCCAGTATGTGTTTGGACTTTTACACTTCAGCAAAACCCTATGTGAACATGGGAAGAACATACAAAACTCCACCCAGATAGTACCCCGGGTGCAGAATTGACCCAAGGCTCCAGCATTTCTACATGCAATGTGCAGTATGTACATTATATACACACATATATCAAGACTGCTGTTCTTTTAATGTGACAGGCACACCTTAAAGTTCACTCTAAAGTTCACATGGATCCGGTGGAATTTAAATTGGACAGGAGTTGTGTGCTAATGTAGAGTGTTTTTATTTAGCACATGTCATATAATTCTAGGCATACTAAAGTCAATTTAGTAGCTTAAACAATTCTCCTGTAATTAAGACATTGCAGTAATCTAATCTTGATGAAATAATGATATATATCAGCATCTCAGCATCAGATCAGCCAAAGCAAAGTCCATTAACCACCAAAGCCACACTCTTCTTTAGAAGAAAGTTTCCTCTGTAAAAGTGCTAACACAAGCTTGTATTACAGGGTTAAAAGTAACACAAATATTCATCAACAACATAGAAATGACCAGCTTTGTAAAACCGATGTTGGGAGCCTTTGAATCTAACTTTAGTCTTGTCACAGTTAAGCTTAACAAAGTTTTGTTGCATACATATATTGATATATTGATATTAGACAAGCACCTTTAAAGTGACAAAAATGCTGTACAGAAATATCTGATTCGGTCTTTAAATATATAAAGCATTGCATTTTGCTATATGAGTATGAAAATCTAATCTCTGAGTCAAATCTTGTCTGCTACTGTACATCAACTGTGACCAGGATTCTCAAACAACCGACAGCTGCAGTGGAGGTTTCTTCAGTCTGTCTAGAAACAAATACCACGGCCTCTTAGGCAGTAGTGAGCTTGCAATGTTTTTGGTGAGAGAGGTTTGCTTCTCTGTCCAATGTCTTTTCTTCTGTGTTGGTGCTTTCGGCACACAGTGAAAAAACAGATGGTCCTATGCAAGCTTAATGTTTTAGAGGTCCTATGAGTTTTCATATCTGCAAATGTGAAGCTAGGGGAGTGCAAAATTAGTACAAAATGAATCTTTTAAAGGGAAATTTGAAATACATTAATATACAATATATTATATTTTCATCTGTGGGAAATCCTGAATGACCAATAAAATAAACCATTTAGTGATATACATCACATACTGTATAAGTTATGAAAAAAATTGTAAAATAATAGTAATAACATTTAAATTTGAACAATGCAAAAGGCTATAAAATACTGCAAAAGGCTTGTTTACATACATAGTTGGGAAATATTGCTTAGCTGGCTTTACTTTTGATATACTGAAACCATGGCACAATTCATGATAGAAAATTGATATCTGGGTATCGTTCTGATTCCCAAAGAAAGAAAAATGAACATAGAGACTTCAGGTACAGTTAAGTTAAACTATATACTGTATGCTACTGATGCAGACACTCTGATTGTGTGCCAAAACTATGTGCCGCAGCAAGATAACTTTGCCATACTGCAATACACCACCCAAAGAATCTTCACTAGTCAAAAAAGATTGATAGGTGGCACTTGTGGTGTATTAGATGTTAGTGATGTTAGATGAATTAATCATCTGATTTTTTTACGTTGTCCTCCTTCTTTAAATCTACTTTATATGGAATCATGTAACTAAAGGGAAATGTTGTAAGATTAAAACAAAAATAAGTTTCTAAATGTCATTAATGATATTCATTTATGAGTATAGATATAATACTGTTACAGCTATAGGTGACTATGGAAGTGTCTCTGAGAACCTACAGTAGATACAATGGGTAACACCTGGCTTAGTGTCAAGATCTCCAGCTTCAAAGCAAATGGGATGTATGGCTGAGATGTACAGTAGGTGATCCAGATTCAGTGATCAAAACAATCGCAAAGTTTACCTTGGTTTAATTTAGTAAAGTTCTGGGCAAATGATTAAGTGTCAGTTAACAGTCCAGGAATAGAGCATAAAAGGGGGAGAAAACCCAGGGGAAAAGGAAAGAACAACAGACAATTCCATCACAAAGGAAGATATTGAAGGAGAGAGCTTATTCCAGACCACTTGGAAAGACCGGACTGGAGCTAGGTATTTGAACCTTGTTATGAGATTTTGTCATCCTGTGTTTTTTAGGGAACTTTGATTTCCTGTCTAAAGAATCCCTTGGTTAAAAATGGCATCTCCTGGTTAGTGAGTGTATTTTTAGAAAAGGGAAATACTATAGGTGCCCATTCATTTAGTGGCATCTGGGTTTGCAGAGAGAAATTTAACCACAGGTTGTATTCTATTTAGTTTAGAAGGCAGCATACTGTATCTCTTATTTTTGCCTTTTGAAGGCATTATATACAAGTTTGAATACTTGGTAACAGTCTGGGATTTCTCTGGGTGGGTATTAGGGCATTAGGCATCTGGGACACCTTCTTTGTAAATGTGTACATAGTGTAACTTGTGTGTTGTATGTTTATGTTGTGTGTAGTTTAATATGTGTAATGTCCTTTTTACTAAATATAACCTAAGTGTGCCTGAATTATTATTCTTTTCACCAAAGTTGTGCCAGATAACTAAGAATTCATGTGCCTCTAACTATACAAATACATACTGTATCACTCGGGTTTATTCTTGGAAAAGTTTGAATGTGCTTCTTTTAACTGCATTTTAATGTTATTATTGTAATGAAATGAAATGCTTCTTATTGCAGAAAATGGAAAAGGTAACTTGTGATAGAATTCTCGCTTGTTAGTGAAATTCCTGGCCAATTCACCATTTGTTTAACAAATAAAGACTGTTTCTCTAATACAAAAAATAACTAATATGTATAAAGTCCTTTTGACATCTTTATTAATTTTATATATCACAATTTGTAAATATGAAAATAATATAAAAAATATATGAATGAACATGAATGAGTTAATACAGTATGTGAACACTGACAATGGTGGGATTAAAATAGTTCTATCAGCTAGATCAGACCAACAATCTCATTGTTTTATGGCACAAAGTGGATGATTAGTATTTCTTTAGGATTTTTCTTTAATTAAAGAAAGGTTGAATCCAATATTTATACATAATGCATGTAATAATTATAACTTATATTGAGTTTGTGATATTCTGCTTTACATTTTAGTCATATGCAGGTATCCTGCTGATAGTAGTTCTTGCATTACAAAACCACTGTACAGCAAGTTAAACAATTCAGTGAGACACCGAATCACAAATAGCATGGGCAAAGAGATGTCCAGTCCATGCACACAGAACTTCTAATTTTATTTAACAAAACTTTTTCAGTTTTTTTTTTCAGTTTTTACAAAACTTAAAAAAATATTAGATATGAGAATACACAGAGATTAGTTTATAATTTGTTGACAAAGAACAAAAGAACAAGTGAAACAGCCTATAGCAGCAAACTAACTCAGAGTAGCTTACAAAGGTCAAGAGGTTTTATTCTAACATTACTATACAGTATATAAATGATACTGTAAAACAGAAAAAATACATTTGAGCGTGTTCTCTATGTGGTCCTGACTCTCTTTACTGAGTCTTCATTATCTCTTTCTGTTTTCTCAGGCTGGACATAGTTTCTCAAACTGGACACTGTAGGACATCTGGCTAGCTGCTGATGTTAAAGCACAGAAATTTAACACTTCTGTGTTATCTAAACTCACTATACCTCACAATACAACTATGCCCACTCTCCCTCCCTCCCTGAGCTGCAGGACCTTTGATGCTCCCTGCTGCCTTCTTCACCTGACTGCTGTTATAGTGACTGCTACCACTCCTAAAGAATGTACCAGTTAAGCACAGGGACAAATGAACCCTTTTTCTGCCTGTGAAATGGAGTCCAATCAGTCAATCAAGGCAGGTGTGTCCAATTTACTGCAGAGTAGGAAAAGGCTTTAACTAAGTCTGCTCAGTCTGCTCCATCACAGCTACTTTTATTAATATTATTATAATATTTAATGTGCTGTGATATATAAAACCAATAATACCTATTGTATTTTATGATTACAGGAAAAGTCTTAATTTGATTAAAAACCCAATATCTTAATTTTGTTATAAACCCAACTTGGTTTGGCTGTAACTGAACAAACTGCACCACTGAATCTACATATTGAGAATAACACTGAAAACAGCATATTCTAAATCATAAACATTTTGTCACAATTACTGTGGTGTTGCTGTGGCAAAAGTGTGGTTTCCTTACAGAAAACCCTTTATACAGAATAGTGTAGACTTGCAAAATATAGTGCAATTTACTGTACAGTACACGACCATAAATCATTCAAGTCACTACTGGCCTCTGTTTGTTTTGTTTTTTTAATACAATGTTTTTCATACACTATATTTGACTATATCCATGTACTGTATAATATATTTTACTACGTACACTATATCCAATATAGTAATACAGTATATTGCAATGAAAACCTAAAATAAAATTATGTTTTCTAATTACTATTTATTCACAAATAGTAATAATTCTGTATTCTGTATAAATGATGTTAGTGTTACTGTACAGTATAACTAATGCAGGAAAGCACTAATGGAGTAATACAGATTTTAACTTTTATTATTAAAATAAGATTAACTGTTAGACACACAGCACATTAAGGATTCAACACCTGGCAGTTTTATAGAGTAGTACAGTCTCACATTCGTTTATCTGAAAAAATAAAAAGAGTTGGGCAGTACTTTCCGAGGTACCGTGAAACAGTCCTTGCAGCACACTGTTAAACACCCCATTATTCTGAGTGGCTGCATCCATGAACAACCAGAGACACTTTTTGCAAAAAAGGGATGTAGGAATCTGGAACAAGCTACAAAGCCATGCTGTCAAAGGAAATACTCTTAAGTTTTTTTTTTTAAGGAAAAAAACCTTAGGCGTTAGTTTTGACAGAGTGACCAGTTAACTGTTCCAGACTATTCATATAGCTGAATGAGAATGAGTCTCAATCTGCTACTAGCAACCAAACTAAGTAGATGGGATGTTTGCAATCTTTTTTGAAGTTCTTAACATGCTGCTCATTGATGTCCAGTATTTAGCTCCAACTGAAGAGCCAAATTAAATCATTCAAAAAATCAGTTGCCTCTGTTTCCTCCCCCAAAAAATATTTGCTCTAATTAGGATTGATAATTTCCTGACAAAATAAGAAAACTGTTCTCTGACAGTTTAGTCTGCTGTTCTATGCTGAAGCACTTTTTAAAACACGAAAAACCTACTTCACCTCATCAGGAATTGCTAACTTTACTGTGCAATAATGTATCCTTTCTTAAAAAGTTATGAAAGCTCTTATTTCAAAGTGTAAAATGATGATATCCAACTTAGTCCTTTTAATCTAAAACAACAAAGAATGAATGGAGGGACCAAAATAACCATGTCTTTTACTCTTTTATACATGTTACAGCGAAAATGTGAAAAGAGGGATTTAATAAAATCTCTAAATATTTAACCAAAGATTTTATGAAATCCTTAAATATTTCAGTAAATATGTGAAATTTCTGACTAAATGTTTAAAGATTTTTTAAATTCCCTTGTTTCATGTACTTACAGTAAAATACATATTAATGTTAAAAATGAGCATAATCAATACATCCAAGTCTTCAGTAAGCACTGTGTTAGATCATTTTTCACATCGTCCTCAAGTGAATCCTCAAGTGTGTCCTACTTGTAAGTTGTCTGTGATTGAAACAGAAAATATTGTGCACAGCTTCAAATTTTAAACAAATCAAAAAAACTGTCAAAATACAAAAATGAAATCAATGACTAAATGAAAATGACAGTGCTGTTCTGTAAATATTAATATTTGCTTCTAAGTATGTTCAAATGAAACTCTTCTCTGATCTTCAGCAGCTATCTAACAAAAGAATAAAAGGAAGTATTTCCCAGTCCAGGTTTCTATAACCCTGTATCTTCTGATTTTCACTACATCTGAGCTCTTAATAAATTAAGCTTATTGAACTCTCAGTTGAACCAATTGATTTTAACTGTTTTCTGCACTCAGGATGCACTGAGGATGTACTCAGGATTTAAAAATACCATCCTTAATGTGTGTCACTTCCAAGAAATACAGTATAATGAGCAGAACTCTTATTGAACATTGTTTAAAAGTGTTTATCTTTTATGGCTTTCTAAATAACTGTTTTTATTGTGCAAACACAGGTGGGAAAGACACCATTAAAGCATTCTTACAATAAGTATTTTTAGTGTTGCATGGGTCTATTGCTTAAAGTCATTTAAACTATAAACATAACTCATAGTTAATTTCTAACATGAATTTGCTATTAATTATTTTTACTTTCTTTAATATAAATGGTATTATCAGCTATGTTTTCTGTTTTACTATTTGAAAAGTAAGTACTTTAAAAAGCTAATAGTTCAATTTTACTGTAATTTAAATTCAAACTAATTTTACTTCTAATTCAAACTAGAAGGCACAGTAGTCCAGGTCCAAGATTGTGAAACTAATCTTAGGTATACAATTTTAGCAGTATGTGTGGTAAACTGAAATATTATTATATATTTCAAAATAGTGCACACATTCATTTTTATTCAGTATAATTGTTGTGAAGTTACTGTTCCACTCAAAATTGTTTTCTTGCATATTTTGTCAGCTTAGTTTGAAATACTTTAAAATGCATAATGAGATTATGATATACACAGTAATAATATTAAGTATGAAAAATCCTTTGAATATAGTAGATGAAAATAACAAAGAGCATGCTTGTGTTTTCCTTTTATATTTGTGGGTAAATTATTAACATATGACAGATAATTTTTTTTATTAGTATGGTATATCATGTTGTCTTATTAAAACTAAATACAAAAAAATCAAAGTTCTTATTTGCAATTGAAAGAAAGTATGTAGTTGACACAGGTTTCAGGATTGAGTTTTGGGAGTTGCAAGTAGAGATCAGGATTTTACTGTCTACTCCCCTAAGCCACCTGCTGTTAGCAAAACTGCAGGACCCTGAAAGAAAGCAAGTGAGAATGATGAAACCCAGCACAGAAGCCCTCTCTGACAGCCCTTGGTTATTTCAAGCAGAGCTTACATGAAACAAATATGGAACATTCAGGTTCTGCAGGGACTATAGGAATTTGACTGAGATGATGCGGAAAGATTTGTATGTACTCCTCAAGATTGATGAGGCTCTGCTCACATCACTAACTCTCTGTGATTCAGCTCCCTTAATCAGAGAAGGGGATACTAGCAAGTAGAACTCACTCCTAAACACTTTCTCATGGCTGCCTTTTTGTAGATAGTGGGTTGTGGTGTTTCTGGGTTCTGCCTTAATATCTGTGCCAGTGAAAGACTTCACAGTATATAATTTAGTAAAAAAAGAGATGAAGAGAGTGGACACCCACAAATCATGGTGATGCTGTCTAGATAAAAGCAATATAAAAATCAGAGTTGCAAGATGCACACTTTAAACTCCAAAATAAATGATATTTAACAACTGTAAATTGTTTTGGCAAAAAAACCTTTTGGATAGAGTGTTTATCATTTAGTACACACAGCTATTTTACGGAATGCCTTGGGTAATCTGAAGTATTTAATTGCATCAGGACTTCAAGGTTGAAGCTGCACCCCAAAAATTGCCATCTCTTCCATTGGGAGACAATTTCTGAGGAATGCTGTGGGCCCAAGGGGTTAAGTTTACTGATCTCAGAAAGCTAGAATCTATAGCACCCTGGCCAGTGACATATGACTGTAAAGCAGCTGCTAGACTTTTTAGGGTTAGCTGATACTCTACAATAGGTCGTTTGTGAGGTTTTACTCTGAGATAGATGCTCTGTTACACAGACTCACAGACAAAAAATGGCTCCAATCAACCTGAGGCCTGGGAAAGGGCCTTGGGAAGGAAAAAGAAGTGATAATATAGTTCTCCATCATGACCTTCCAAAATATAGGGAGTATGGCAGTAAGAAACTCATATTTCTCAAAGGGAGCATTTAGCAATTGTGAGGGCTGTAAAACACATTAGTGATTATGGGATGTATGGGATACTCATCTCGTTCCACATTGACCATGCATTGCTATGCCGCTACTTAGCTTCAAGAAAGAATTTAATGCTAGGGACAGGCTGAATTGAGTGGACTAAGTAGATCTGACATGCTGCAAAACTTTGGACCCAGACTTTGCACCCCTGCTTTGGTAGTTCCCACTCCATAGTAGTGAAAGCTCTGACTGCATGCTAGGACAGGGCACTGCAGAATAGGAGAGTCATAGGAAACTGGTGATCTTGCTGGTGCTCCTATGGATTTCATATTATAGGCTGTATACATAACCCACAAAAGGGGCTACCTTAAAAAAGTATAGACTACGTCTGCATTCCATCTATGGAAAGTGCCACCAGGACCTTCATCATGCTGGATGAAGTATACAAGTCAGTATACAAGTCACTGAAGGGGCCTTGTGACAAGCAGCAGATCCCTGACAGTAGTAGAAGTTTATGGTATTTACTGTATGGATTGCATGGGCACTTATACTGTAAGAAACCAAGATGTTCCAGGATGAGAGCACCAGCCGCAGTGGCATACAGTATATGCTGCTGTAGAGGATAGTACCCTGCTTCAGGGTCCCTGAGGAGATCTACAGTGATCAGCAATTGGAACAAGGAATTATTCAATTAGTTTTAAGAACAGTAAATAGTTTGTTTCTCAAGTAGTGGTTTGTAGCTGTGATTACCACAACTGCAACACAGCAGAACCTTTTTCAGCAACAAAACCATATGCCTTCTAGCACCCATAAGGCCACAGGAGTTAAGAGTCATGACATGATCCTGGGGGTTTTCTTCCCAGTGGTATACTATTCAGTTTTGGGGCAAAACTCTTTCCTAAGTTAGGTGAGAAGGTACAGTGGGGTCATCCCTTGGATAGCAAGCTAAAACTCAATTGTCACAAAAGGTGCGAGAAGCAGCAGCATCACCTGTCTCCCTATGATAGTAGTGTGAGTAGAGTCATCTCATAAGGGCTTTTGGATAATAAATTGCCAGAATACACCCTTGTCAGTTCTGATATGACACTGAGACTTTGTATCATTGTAATTAATAATAATAATTCCTTACACTTATATAGTGCTTTTCTGGACACTCCACTGAAAGCGTTTTACAGGTAATGAGAACTCCCCTCCTCCACCAACAATGTGCAGCATCCGCCTGGATGATGCAACGACAGCCATAGTGCATCAGTACGGTCTCCACACTTCAGCTATCAGTGGGGAGGAGAACAGAGTGATGAAGCCAATTTTATAGATGGGGATTATTAGGAGACCACAAATGGTAAAGGCCAATGGGAAATTTGGCCAGGACGCCGGTGTTATACACCTACTTTTTTAGAGAAACGCCCTTTGATTTGTAATGACCACTGCCAGTCAGGACCTTGGCTTTACATTTCATCCAAAGGACAGCACATTTTCACAGTTTAGTGTCCCAGTCACTATACTGGGGCATTAAGACCCACACAGACAGCAGGGTGAATGCCCCCTGCTGGCCCCACTAACACCTCTTCCAGCAGCAACCTTAGTTTTTCCCAGGAGGTCTCCTATCCACGTACTGAACAGGCTCACACCTGCTTAGCTTCAGTGGGTTGTCAGTTATGAGTTGTGAGTTGCAAGGTGATATGACTGCTGGCATAATTGTACTGTTTATGATATGAAAAGGTGGAAGAGGTACTTCTTCAAGAAAATACAGGTACAGGTTCCAGTGATGAGAATTTGCCATCAGTTCAAGCCAGAAGGCATCCCTCCCAACATCTTTTCTATAACCTCCAGGAAGGCATACAACATGTACAGTAATATAATAGAGTACAAACCTTGAGTGGATGGAAACTTTTCTACGTTTTGTTTAATGAAAAAGTCAGTTATTACATATATTAAAATGAAATATTTATATTTGTGTCACGTTTAATTGTATTTGTTTTAATTGTCTTTGTTAACAGTAATGACAGCAACAATTTTGGTTTTCATCTCCTTTTGTAAATTACTTTCCCAGTAATGACTTTGGGTTTCATTTACTAAAGGTTTTCAAAAGCATAAGTAAGGTGAATGTCAACACCATTCAATGACATTAGTAAGATGGTCTCGTATAAAGAGATATACTAAGAAAGGCATTAGCAAATCATTGGCATAGTAAAATGCACTTTAGTGAAGTGCACATCACCATTCACAAGTATTGCTCTTATGATAAACACTTGCCTTACCAACCATTTAATATGCCTTTCTGGCTATAGGCCATTTGATTATAAATCCTAGAACACTGGGTACTGAAGAATCATGCTATTTTGTATGTTGTACCCTTGTTTCCTAGCATGTTTTTTTCTGGATGCTCTCATTTTTTCCTACAGACCAAAAACATACTGGTAGGTTAATTGGCTTCTGGAAAAATTGGCCCTAGGGATGGGTGTGTTTTTGTCCATTCTGAAATGAACCAGTTGCTGGCATTGCTGCCTTAAAATGCTGAGCCCCTGTGCTCAGTTACTGGAGTGCTATTTGTGTGGAGTTTGTATGTTCTCCCTGTGTTTGTGTGGGTTTCCACCAGGTGCCCCAGTATTCTCCCACAATCCAAAGACCAGTGGTTATTTGGCATCTGTACAATACTGGCGTTGGTGGAAGTGTGTCTCTATCTGCCCTGTGATGGACTGGTATCCCATCCATGATGTATCCTGTCTTGCACCCATCGCTTTCTGGATAGGCAAGTAGACCACCTTGATGGAAATCAGTGAGTACGGCACAAATACAGTATATAGATCAATGCACTCATTGTTGTGTACAACAAATGATATGATGGAGAAGTGCAAGTGTGATGGTGTGGGATAGAAGTGACTTTTTCAGAGTTTCAGAGGCATTTCTGGAGGAGTGATGGTGTCTCGGCAGGTTTTCTAAGATTTTCCAAATACTAGCATCTGCAGACCTGAGACAAGATGGTAAATTGGTCCCATTAAACCAATTATAACCTGATTTAAGTCATTAATAGCTGAGATTGAATGAAAACCTGCAGACACACTGCAAAGAAATAATCTGGAACCTGTTGCAAAGCATGCACTGTACAGAACGTTTCCAACACACTTCAAGTGTGTGACTTTCATGGCAAACACCTTATGGTAAACCCACTTAATGCTAAATGTTAATCAGCATGTTGAATTTATCTATGTCATGTCTGTTCAATAAAATGTCAGTGAACCTTGTACAAAAAGCTTTTGCAATTTTTGTAATAACAACATTGTGTCAGTTGCAAGTTTCTGTTTTTGGTCAGTATGTACAGTAACATTTGTATCAAAGAAGAGAAAAAATACTTCTTCTTTGCCCTTTTTGTTTCAAATTGCAGGGCTAAGAGAGAAAACAAAATTGTGTTTTTCCTTTCTGCGGCCTTCATTTTTACTTCATTTTTACTAAATATATTATTTTATTTAATTTTTCAAATGTATATCCTGTATCTATATATAGAGAAAAATTGTGTTCTGATTTATGTCAGTAAATGTAATACTTGCTTCACGTTTTTCCTACAGCTCATAAAATTAACATAAAGCAGGTAAGGGGATTAACATAAAGAAGGCAAGTTAAATCACATTAGACGCGCACAGTTTTCACAAAATAAGATTTTCTGCCATTTGAAGAATTTTAACTGATTCCAAAAGCTACCGTATAAAAATATCCCATCACAAGCTTGCCATCCACTGTGCATGTTAAATATAAACCTGAAACAAACACCGAATCAGAAGTTTAAATCAGCTTTTTATATTTCAGTTTAAGAGCAAATATCTTGTTTTGAAGTCATGACACTTCTTTTTAATGAAGTGAACATAGTTAATGCCCTGTCAAGATGAGTTTGCCTTTTTTATTTGTGCTTCATCAAAGAGACAGAAAGAAATGTTAATTTAAGCAAAGTAAACCTGCAAAATGTATTTTGATACGTTTCCAAGACAGATTTGACATTTTATTTAAATAAAATGATCATGGAAGCAATTTAAAAGCCCATAAGTACTTCAAAAACATATCAAGAATGTTATGCCTGATCATTGCTTACTACTGTATATGTATTACCTTAAAGGGCTTGAGTCTCAGCAAAGGTTTTAGGAGTTGGCTGAACCTTTCACTATATTTAAGTCCTGATTGGCTTTTGAAAGGAAGATTGTGCTTTTCTAGTGGTTTCATCCCCAGCACCAACAAGTCTCTGATTATCACTATGAAACTGACACAACCATTGACAACTAACACGAAGGATGATGAACCATACATTTTACAACACATTTAAAGAACTCTGAAATTCTCAAATAATGGAGAGTTTTGTTCATTAGTATTGGTACAGGCTGATGTAGATGACAATGTCTGTGTCTCCAATAATAGAGACACAATGGATAACACCTAACTAGTGTCAATATTTCCAATATCTAGAGCATCAAGGTATTTACTAGAGCTTCACACTAAGGGATGTTTTCTTAGTTGTGCAGGGTGTGAGACAGTGTTCAAAATAATCGTTTGGTTTACCTTAGTTAATTAAGCTCTGGGAAGATAAGTGTCAAAAGTGTGGAATAGAAGAGACAGAAGAGGAGGAGACAGAACAGGGGAAATAGGATGAGAGAACATACTGTAAATCGTGTGCCAGGAGGGAGGTCCTGTTTGAGATCATCTCAAATGACTTGATTGGAGCTAAATATTTTAACCTTGCTAAGAGAGTTGGCTATGCTGTGTTTTTAGGGAACTCTGATTTCCCAAGTGAAGAATCCCTTGGTTAAAAACAGCCTCTTCTGATTTGTGGGTGCATTTTAGAAAAGGGAGAGTGGTTCCCCTTTATTTTGTTGCATCTTAGTCTACAGAAAGAGAGATTTATTGTAGGTTGTATTCTATTTAGCTTACAAGGCAGCTTATCTCTTATTCTGGCCTTTGTAGGCATTAAGGGACGAATACTTGTAAGAATCTGGGATTTGTCTGGGTGGTTTAGATATAGGTCTCTAAAACACCTTGACAATAAACTTGTAAACAGAGTAACTTGAATGTTGTATGTAGTTTAATGTGTGAATTGTGACTTTTAGGTTTTTTTTTTTACGGACAGTGCTTGAATTATTTCTCTTTACATCAAAGCAGTGCCAAACAACAAAGAACTCACATGCCTCTAACTATACAACCACTTACCTATATTCCTGGCAACATCTTTGCAAGTTGGAAGTTACTTTACTTCCTGACTTATCTGCTCTGTCATTTTCTGCTATTCTCTATTTTTGTAACCACCGATTTGTAACAATGTCTTAATTTTTGCAAAACACTATTCCCTTCTCGTCCTCAAAGAAAAGCCATGTAAATGTTAATGGCCACTTTTGCTGAAATCCAGGATAAATCGAGGATTGTATTAAGTTTTTTTCCAGTACTAATGTCCTTCTGTTTTTGTGAGAAGTCAAATTAATTGCAGATAATAGTCTGTGTTTTTGTGGGACTGTTTTTGTGAGTAACAAATGTATCAATTGCCAAAATATTTCTGTTAGGTTCACACCTTCCCACCTTTCATCCTTTGCAGGCACTTTTCAGATCAAATATTAGTTGTTCATGAATACTGAGAAGTTATTAAATGATAAATCAATTGCATCCCAATTAACAGGTACGATGACTACAGAATACAAGACACAAAATAATACATTGGATATAAAAAGTTGACACAACCTTATTGAAATTGCAGGTTTTTGTGATATAAAGCCAGAAATCAAGATAAATTATGTCAGACATTTTTCCATCTTTAATGCGACCTTGCAACCAACACAATTCAAGAGAAAAACATACAGTATAGATAATTATTAGGAAAAATAATTTAAATTAAAAAACCTACAACACCCTGCTTGCAGAGATGTCTCTGATTTAGATCCTAAAGTTTATCTAAAGAAACCACAATACCTTATTTATATTGGAGTTACAGTTAAGGTAAATTCTCAGAGGACATATTATTGCAAAGGTGAACACATACTTCATCGAGTATTCTTTCATTGTGGCTTGAGGAAATTGATTAGGCAATGGGGAATCTAATCAGTGTGAATCCATCCAAATGCCAAAGCTCATCATGCTTTCAATATATGTTGATTGCTTATTATTTATTATCATAGAGAGTAATGGAGGAATGTGTTTATGATATAATATCACAGAACTGAGGGCAGCATGGTGACGCAGTGGTTAGCATTGCTGCATTGCTGCCTTGCAATGTCCTAGGTTCAATTCTAGGGGTGCATTCTACATGGAATTTATATGTTCTTCCCATGTTTGCATGAGTTTCCTCTAAGTACTCTGGTTTCCTTCCACATTGCAAAGACATACTGGTTGGTTAACTGTTTCCTGGCAAAACTGGGCCTAGAGTTTGTGTCTGTGTGCCCTGCAATAGATGGCCATCTTGTCCAGGCTGTATCCTGTCTTGCGCCCATTGCTTGCCAGAAGAGATTCTGACTTCCCCATAACCCTGAATAGGACGAAGCAGTTAGAAAATGGATGAATGGATTGTGGAAAACTTAAGAAAGTAATACTTTCTTAGCTTATTTGTAAGAGGATGCAATTGGATGCTGACTAACATTAAGATTCAATTCTTGCAACTTCCCTGATACATTTTCACAGATGAACTAGGGTATATGGTGGACACCTGTTAGAGAGATCCATTAAAAAATGTGCTTTGGCAGCAAAAAGTGACAATGAATAGAAGGAATACAAAACCATCAGATAATTTAAAATATATCAACATTACTTCACAAATATATTGTCTGTTGATTATTGAAAACCCTATATTTTTATTCTCCGTTTTACAATTTATATTGATGGAAAAAAGAAACGCAACATTTTCTGGAATGAGAATATTATAGTTATAGCTTATGTACTTTCACAAAAAGTTGTCAATTTGTTTTAAGCCCTCTGACCAGCAATACAGCTTGTGCAGTGAGTCATTGCAATTTGCCAATCACACAAAAGCTCCTTAGGTGCCCTTTTACCCAACGACGTCCAGGTGGAACAATACCTGATCAGGTAACCTTTAAAGAGGCCTTAATTCAAAGCTTAGGTCACTGCAAGAAAAAGGACACACATAGACAGTTTTCTATGCATTCCATAATGTCTCAAAGGTCACCAGAAGCAAGGGAGAGGCCCATTGGCATGTTGCAGGCAGTCATGTCATGTACCAGTGTTGCCAGACATTTTAGAGTAAGTCGCTCCACTGTGTCCCGACTGGAGAGAAGGTTTCAGCAGACCATCAGGACAGATGACCGTCCAAAATCAGGTTACCCATAAGTGACCACACTAGAGCAGGACCGACACATCAGACTGGTTCATCTGAGAGATCATTTCAGATCTGCCACCCGTACTGCTGCTGAAACTGCCGGCAGACACATCAGTGACAGGACAGTGAGGCTCCATGCTGTTGGCCTTAGAGCAAGGCGACCTGTCAGAGGCACTCTACTCACACCTAGACGTCACACCCAACTGGCTTGGGCCAGACAGAGGCTGTGATGGACTCGACAGCAGTGGCATTAGGTCCTCTTCATGGATGAGTCACTCTTCAGCCTGTTCCATGCAGATGGGAGGGCCAGTGTGTGGAGGAGGAGGTGTTGCGTTTCTTTTTCCATGAGTATATTTTCTATTTTCCAATTTACCTCAGTTATTGCTATGAATTCCTTAAAAAACATGCAAATAACTACTTATGGTAATGTATGTTGTTAAGTGTTATTCTTTTCTAATATAAACATAAATTACATTACTTGGCCTCTTGCTTTGTTATAAGACATGTCCTTACCTTTAAGTAACATCCTTAGTTCATATGACAGGTAGCAATTAGTCATGAGGGATTGGGAAGTTTACTCATTTTCGTACTCCTCATTTTAGACAAAGCCAAAGAAGACATTAAACGATCTTTTGAATTTGCCTCAACAAGAAAGTGCTCCTAGTATTTGACTCTTAAAAAATGCCTACAGAAGCAGTTAAATCTCTCTCTATGCAAACCTGAATGCCACAATAAATGGGAAACTATCTTCCTATACCAAAATGCAACCGCTATGCAGGAGAGGCTATTTTTAACCAGGGACTCTTCACTCAGAAAATCCAAGTTTCCTAAAAACTACAGAATACCATGCTTTCTTAGAAAGGTTCAAATATTTAGCTCCAATTGCATCTTTTTGGATGATCTCAAGCAAGGACCTCTTACCTGAAACACAGTTCATGTTTTGTCTCCTTCTGATTCTCTTTTGTGGTTTGTTCTATCTTCTATCTCCCTGTTCTGGTTGTCTTATTTTATCATGCACTTTTGACACTCTCAATCATTAACCCAGAACTTAATTAACTAAGGCAAACCAGAAGATTCTTTTGATCAGTGTGTCTCACACAAAGCACAACTAAGAAGACATCCCTTAGTTTGAAGCTCTAGGAAGTGGAAATATTAGCACTATTTAGGTGTTATCCATTGTGTCTAGATTCTTAGAGTAACCTATCATAGCCTATAACAAAATTAATGCAAATGCTTAATAAAGTTTTCTATAGTTGAACCTGCATTTACAGTATCAAAATGGATTTGACAGATTTCATCATGCAATAGAAAGGTTTTAAAGACAAACAAACAATCTGTTTCCACAAAGTTGTTGGCAAAGTAATGTGTACAATGTCACACAAAATATGTATATAAAGGTAAGTTCACCTAAGAAAAAATATTTTTGTTGCCCTAAATTCTTGGGGATTTCTTTTCACTGGACATGGAAGATGTCATAAAAAACGAAATTAGCTGGATGTAATACATTTTATGCCAAACACCACAATAATTATGAAAAGCTGGCGCCTATGCACAGATGTAGTAGTTTAAGGGGGTAATGCAGGTTTTTGTACTATAAAAACGGAACCAACAGGACAATCTCATCTATAAAACTGATAACAAATTGTGAGAACCGATTCTCTAAACCAGATAGTGCATTTCAGAGATACAACCTTTGCTTGGTGGGTACTAAAATGAAATAAATCTTTCCTCAATATATAAAAACAACCCTTTGTAAACTGATTTTGTTTCTCGTCCATGCTCAGCAATACCTAGAGTATTATGTTTCAGTCCCCAAATAGTAGGCCAAATTGCTGGTGCTTTGGATGTGTTGTAAGTTGGAAAACACTCACTCACGGTATCTAGTGTCTTCTGTTTAGAAGGATTCAACAGAGTTATAGCCAAACCTATTACTTCTTATATTGCAAGACAGATTTGGACCAGTCATTCATCTACAGTATCAGTTTTTTTATTTTGTTTCCTTGTTTGGGCATGTTTCATTCTGATCTCTGCATTAAATGTGAACTAAATAGGTTTGAGTTTTAGGGTGCATTTAATTTGTTTGCAGATTCTGTAGTGTTAGATAGTCCATCTAGGTTAGATAGATAGATACTTTATTGATCACGTGAGGGAAATTGCAGTGCAACAGCAGCTTAACACACACAACACAGCCACAGTGTAACGAATTATATAATAATAATATAATAATAGTACAATACATACAATACAATATTGTATGTTACTCACAGTCCGGACACACAAAGAACAATCTAGAACAGAACAGTACACAGAAAAATCGTATCACACATATGAATATAAATATAGATGTAAATATAGATATGGATGTAAATATAGATATAAATGTATTGCACAGGTCCCTGGCATATATTGCACAAAAAATGGTTGTAAACGGGAAAAAGAAAAAGAAAAAGAAAAAGAAAGAGAACAGATGTAGCAGTAGATGTGTAGATGCGTTTAGTCCAGAAACAAGTCACTGTCGATGTTGCCTCTGCCAAGACGCAAGGTGGATGCGTTGTACAGTCTTATGGCAGAAGGCAAGAATGACCTCCTGTAGCGCTCCCTGTCGCACCGTGGGTGAATCAGTCTATTGCTGAACGTGCTCTTCATTCCTGCAAGCCTGTCATAGAGGGGATGGGAGAAGTTGTCCATGATGGCCTCTAGTTTGGACATCATTCTCCTCTCAGCCACTACCTCCAAGGGGTTGACATCATCCTTAGATTGAAATGTTTGTTACCTAAACTTCAGCCTACAGTAGATAGCTGGTATTAATTATTAAAAGCAGTGGTCCTAATACAGATGCTTGTGGTGCTCCATTAATTAATGTGTGAAAATTGCAATAATTAGCAATATAAACATAGGACAATATAAATGACATATTGTCATACTGTATATACTGTAGGATACATGTATGACAATATGAATAGAAACCCAACCAAATACTGTTATAAATAGTAACTAGTAATATAAACCAAGAATTAAAACAAGGCAGATGGGGAACATCTTGAACCCCAGCCCCCCAAAAGGTTTTTAAAGCGATGAGTTAGCATTTGCCTAGTTTACTAGGGAGACATGGACAGGAGGCTGTGTCCAATTGAAAACTCACACACTCAACCACAGATTATAAAACAATAAGAATAACAGTGATATACTGTAAAGACCTCAGTCACTTGCCAGTTGTGAGTCACCAAAGAGCAGTATATTCCCCCAGCTAGGTTATTGTGATTGCGATTCTTAAAACAGGCAAGACTAAAAATACACATATCGATATCAACATAATTACTATAAACATTAATGAATATGAAAACAAGTGTAGATTAATTCATAATTAATGAATTCATTAATTCAAGTTATAGGTTTACTGTACATGTGAAACACCCTGCATAATGTTTAAATACAGATATACATTTTCTTCTTAATATGTAATGTATTATTATTGTGGTTCACAGATGCACTGAGAAGAGTTTATACTTATATACCTGTAGAGTGGTAAATGATTTGCTTTAAAGACTAAGCTTAGATAACAACAACATTTGAAAGGAACTAATGCTGATGTGGAACTTTAATATACACAAACCACCAAGAGGTGGGTCAAAGCCTTGATACATTTTTCTTTTAGATTGAATATTGCTTACTTAAAATGGAAACTTCTGTTAAATAAAATCCACAGGAGCTGTTGACAACCTAAGGATCTTTGAAAGCACAAAAGCTTCTCTTGTGCAAATAAACAAGTCTTTGTTCAGGTTTCATTTTTGACAATTCTTTTGCTGGAACTGAGAACAAAAGAACAATACACATTCACCATTGTTACATGATGTACAGTATGTCTGGCATTCATTCTCATAGCAATTTACAATGTGAAGCTATTGGGAAAAAAATAATTGTGGTACTTCTGTGAATTTCAAAGGTTCCTGACAAAATATGAAAGTGCCATTTAAAATATATTGTTAAATTTCAATATGTTCCATGCATGCACCAAAAATACTGTATTTCAATTATAAAAAAGAAGCAGGAAAATAATTCTTATTCATTAATAGATATAGGTGTATACATGTTAAAGATGAGGTGGTTAGAATTTACAAATAATTCTATAACTGTTATTTATAACATTTATAAAGCTGAGTTTTAGCAGGAGAAACAAGACTCATCCTGTAACTGAGATGCAGATACTGTACCATAAATGGAAAGTGAAAACCTGTTTCTTATCAAATAAAACAGACACACTGAGGGCTAAAGTACTCCACAAAATTGATGCTAAATGAATGGGAACCATTTTTCCTATTCTTAATGGTTACAAAAACTGGAAGATGTATTTACATGGGGTATACCACAAGTAGGAAATGAAATATTTACTGAGCAACAGAATCTGGTGGATCCTTTGGTTATGCGCTGGCGACCTCCGTTCTCAACTCTCAGAACAAAGTAAAGTCCTGACACTCGGACACACTGGCCGTTACGTGACTGTCCGAGCTGAGTCTGAGAATGTCCAGGAGGGGCATCTTAAATGTGAACCAAATGGAATGGCCTCTCTGTATCCAGCACCACTGAGATGAGAGACAGAGGGACAGGCAAGGGAGCAGCAAACTTAATTCCTGTATTTTTAATAAGACTTTCCGTTACATCTGTCATCCTTTTTCTGTGTTTCTCTTTTCTGTACATCTCATCTTATTTCTGTATTATGTTTTGTAACAACGTGGAGCATACTTTTCATATCTCCATCCCCGTGTAGACTGTGTTAATGACTTCACCAAGAATGATTCAGTTATAATTTGTTTTAAAGTACTAAAACCGCTCAGCCACTCAGATTTGTGGCTGCTGTCATTGCTCAAGTGACAAGATAAGATAATGCATAACTGAATAAATGACAAACTAAACATTATGTATACCTAAATTACTATTTATCTTCTACAATAAATTACAATAATTATCTCTGCCAGTGTGTGTGGCATGGTGGCACAGTTGTAAGCATTGCTGCCTCGCAGTGCTGGGGTTTTCAATCAATTCCTGGGGTGTTATTTTGTGGAGTTTGTATGTTCACATACTGTAGGTTAAAGTAATTCTAAAAAAACTGGATCTGGTCCAAGTACTGTATGTGTGTGTTTGTGTCTGTGTGTGTCTGTCCAGACCGCATCCTGCCTTGAGCCTGTTGCTTGCCAAAAGAGGCTCTGGCTCCCCTGCAACATGAAAAAAAAACAGTTAGAAAATGGATGATGGCAGATAAAGCAGTTATAAAAAGGATCTATTTACTGTACTGCTGAAAAGTAGAAGAACATAAAGAGATGCATGAATTTTCGATAACGCTTTATTTGTATCAACCATAAGAACATAAGAATAGTTACAAACAAGAGGAGGGTATTTAGTCATCTACCCCATTTGGTATTTTCTGATTGATTGATTTAAGGATTTCAGCCACTTTTTGAAAGAAGCCAGGGTAAGCTGGGTAGCATTTTCTCTTAAAAAAACTTTTGACACAAAGAAGTGTCTTCTAATCTCAATTTTAAATGCACTTCCACAGTGTTTTCACTTGTGTCCTCTTTTCCACTTGTGTTCTCTATTTCTTCAACATTTAAAATGTGGATATTAGCAGGCATTGACGCAGAGTCCAAGACAAAGAGTATAATGCATTTGCATAGTTCTCTGAAGCACTTGCTATTTTGTAGGTGTATGTGAAAATCCATCTAAAAACAATGAATTGCACAAACTAACCAAATACTGTCATATACAGTATGTCTATTAATGTCTCAGTAATGTTTCAGTAAACTAAAGCCAATGAGCAGGATTTCCACACAGAAATAAGAAAAGCAAGTTAAAGAAAGTGAGCATATAGGTCACACAAAGAGTATTAACACTTCTTCATAATTTTAATTTGCTGTAGAAAGTGTTATTTCCTGCACCAAACAGTGCTAGGTCACACTACCAGATGAGTAAGTTTGACCTTATGAAGTGGCAAAACTGTTTTTTAGCCTGTTGCCTAGGGAGAACTGTCTGAGACCAACCAATAAGATCTTTTAAGATGTGACAGAGAAATCTGCTGAAAAGCATTGAAAAGTTGTCACGTTTCTATGTAAAGGTGTCACAATGCTTTATAAAATGAAGTATATTAAGGATTTTGTAAAATGGTCATTAGAAATGAAGGGCATTTTCTACTTTAAATTCTATTATTAATTTTAATATTACTGAATGCATGTACAGTGTCTTCATTTCATTTTGTATGATCTCTCTGAAGGTGTTATCAGCTTTCTTTTAGAGTTGTAGCAAGGTGATGTCAACATATCATTGATGAGAATAAATATTGAAAAGATAATTGTAATGGGAGAGAATTCAAGAAACTCTTAGATGGCTAAACTTATAGAGACACTTGTTTTGAGTGCAAGATTAAGCCTACAGTTCAAACATTGGTGATCTGAGCCTGGCTGTGTCTGTTATTCTCTCAGTAGCAACAGATAATTGGCTAAGCAACATGTCTTTGGTAGACTTGAGTCCTGGACAAACTTGAATTTAGGAAGGACAGCTTCCTAAACAAATCATGCAGATGCTTTTTGTATGTTTATTCAATGACTTTCAAATTATCATCTAAGACATAAGTGGTAGACATTTTAGAAAAGATCTAGAAAAAGACTTGTACATTGTAGACGTGCCACAACGTGAGAAATTGATTTTTGAAAAAAGAAAATAAAATTTGTCTCAGTTTTTTTTCTTTTTTTTTTGGTCTATTTATATTTTTTTCTCTTATGTGGATGCTGAGAAAGACTTCAAATATCTGAAGGTTTAGACTTGATGTCCAAGGGGGTATCTTAATTCAAGGCTCTAGGCAGGCCTGTACTTTGTATATTGTCCAAGATAATACAAGATATTAAAGATATTAAACATCCATTCCAGTAGAAAATTGGACCTTGACTTCCATTTTTTGAGGGGAAAGGGGTTGGAAAATTTATATCTACTTATATCGGCACTGGGTGAATAAGGTGATCAGCTTCTTAATTTTTCCTTTGTCAGTATGAATGCTGATTGATAAAGCTGAGTTTATTATTTTTTTTGATTGAAGATCGGATGGTTTATATATTAAAACATGAATGGTGATTCAACAATGAGTAGATTGAGTTAGATTGAGCATTTAGAAAGTCAATTAGGAGATTGTGGAGAAGACGTAGTCCATTTTTCCTTGAGTGTAACCTAAATCTTACTAGCATAAAGCATAGTTTAAAACTGCTAAACTATACATTGTGCCAATATATTATTGGTGTAACCTTATTGTTATGAGTTCTCAATAATGCTTTTCTTAAAGAATGGACTATGTGACACACTCTAAACATTGTAGTATTTATTTTCTTTGTAAGCAAACTGCCTTTCCATTGCCCTCAAGGCTAAATTAGACAGTAAGTTGTTTTTTTTCCTGAACCTAAAAACCTAAAAAAATAATATAAATTCTATCCTCGGTTTCTGTTTGAGGCTGTAAAAAGTAGATTAGTCCAATTTTCACACTGAGGATTCAGGTGATTATGCCTAGCAAATCATAAGTGATGAGCCAAGGAGTGATGGCTTTTGTAAATGTGTTTAAGACGCGATCTTAACAATCTTGATATTTAGCAAATCCCTCCATGATTTTTCATAATCTCCAATTACTACCAATGACTACCACATTTTTTTCCTACATTCTTTTCATCTAGATCTCCATATGCTTTTGGGTATCAAAAAAACCAGATGCCCAATCCAGTATTGCTTTAGGTTGAGCCCATCAGGTGAAGGCCAATTATTTTTCTTTTCAACTCCAGAAGACAGCGACAAGACCTCTTTTCTCTGCTTTCTGATTGGGGTCAAGTGGGAGTCTGACCCAGATAACTTTTGGAGGGAAAGGAAACTATGAGGGGAACCCAACACCTAGAGCAGCTGGAGAATGAGAACTACTATAGGAATGAGCAGACCCAGGGAGCGGGAACCCATCAGCCCCTGGCCTTTTGAGGAGGAATATGAGTATGAAACACTGGACAAACTGGAGGAATTAATACTGTACAGTATGTACACGAATATGACTGAGAGACTCAGATAAGCTTCCCTTTACTTTCAGTTAGCCCTGGTGGAACCTTAATGTTCTCCCCCACAGCCACCACAGAAGGGAGTACATCTATGAACAATGGACAATTAATGGACCAAGAAAACTGAACTCTGAGACCACTTGTCTACAAAAAGACAGGGAATCCTGGAGAGCTGCACTTCCCTCACAAGTAATTTAACTGGGACTAAAAAAAAAAATATTACACAATTGAAAAAAAAAGTAAAAATTGCTTTCATTGATCATTTACCTGAAATGTGTGGGGGATTGTGCAAATTTGTATACATTTGTCTTTAATAAAAGCAGAAATAAATATTGTAGCCTTGTGCATAGTGCTATTGTCTTGCTGAAATGTAAAGTTTTGACCCAGGTTTTAGGGTCCTGTGTGACTCCTCTAGAATTCACCTGAATTTTTGTACCCTGCCATGTTCCCTTTAGTCTTGTCTAATTTGCCAGTCCTTGCAGATTAGAAACATTTTCATAATACAGTGCTATGACTATCATGCTTGACACTTGGGAAGGTGTTAACTGGTTGATGTGTTGTACTGGACTCGTGGCAGATCTAAGCATTTTCATTTAGATGTAAATTTCAAGTGTGTCTCATCGGACCATAAAATCTTTTTAGCTCTTATCTCATTCAAATTTTAGGATAAGTCTTTTTCTCTTTTTCAAATCCTGTTCCTTCCCTTGTTCTCACCCATTCAGAGCACCTTTGTGTAAAAAAAAGATCAACATTTTCACTGTGACTTTCATTTTAGACATACAATTTGGCAAATCTTTCAATGTTGGCTTCCTTAACCAGTTATGTTGCTATAATGAACATTCCACTTCTTAATGAAGATCACTGACTTTTCGTTTAGCTCTCTCCTGTTCCTTGCTTTTATACAACTTTATCCCTACTTTGTCCCTAAAGTTGCAAAGACTTCATGGGTGGTTGTGGCATAAAATTATATGTATATACAAATCTGTGGAAATTGCAGGGACAAGCATACAGAGAGATGCATTTCCTCTGAAGACAAATTTAATTACATTGCTAACAGACCAAAACAATTAAACTGTTTTATGACCTTTTCAATTAATTTGCTGCACCAGAACTGATTTAGGAATGCAGTAGCAAAGGAGTTAGCCATAGAGAGGCTTGTTTCTATCTCTTCGATTTTTGCTTTGTGGTTTGACCCTTGAGATACTCCTATGTGTTCCTGGTGTCAGACCTTCCTATGCTGTACACCTTTATAATGTTCAGTCATGTGTCAGAGAGGGTACTGTACTTTGCCTTATGTGATTTGTTATTTTTCAGAATATTTCAGAACTCATCTCACTTTTGATCAACATAATAATTTAAGCCTACAATCACTTTTGAGTAAGTCAGTTGAACCTTGATAATTCCACAACCCACTTTGTGTCTTTGGGAATATGTCTTTATCATACAATCTATGACCCCAAAGCTGCACTGAGGCTCTAGTGTTGCCAAAACATTTATCACCTCTAACTGGTTCTTGGAGTGCAGCTCCAATAGGCCTGGGGGCATATTGTCTTTATAACTCAGAGTTATCCCTATGGTTGTAGTAAAAATATGGTTTAATTTTATTAATTATTTGCTTGGGTTAACTTTTTTGTATGTTTTTTTTTATTTTATTAAAAAAATGTAAAAAAAAATGTTTTCCATACTAATGGAGCTTTTTAGTTGCAGTCAGACCAGTCAAGCAAATCTGTTCCTGCCATTTGAAAGGAAAGGAATGGCAAAGGAAAGAACAATATATCGAAAAGCATGCTGTTTCAGGGGCTCCAATGTCTGATAAGGAAAAGACAAAAGGTGTCAGCTCTGAGAGACAGTTACAGCTCTGTAATGAGGATTTTCTTGTCAGAGTTGGATTGGACATTCATCCATCCATTTTCTAACCACTTCATCCAATTCAGGGTCATGGGGCAGCCAGAGCCTATCCCAGCTACCAATGGGTGTAAAGTAGGTTGCATCATTATAAGGCAGACTCAGACAGACATGCATACACACACCAGAGCCAATTTTCCCAGAAGCCAATTAACCTACCAGTATGTCTTTGGTTGAAACCGGGGCACCTGGAGGAAACACACATGAACATGGGGGAAAACATACAGACTCCACAAAAATTGAACCCAGGGGCCCAGCACTGCAATGCAAACCACTGCACCAATGTGCCCTACCTTTTCAATGTGGAAGAAAATGGATTGGAATCAGGGTTTAGGCAACAAGGGGAAAAAAAGAAAGCATATCCTATACAATGACTGTTTCAATAATAATGAAATAAATGCAATAATATAGTTCCTAAAAATTATCCTTTATCAATGACCATGTACTGTAACACATCAAGCAAAAGAGAGCCTAACTTGGGTCTGAAAAAGTCTATGAAATATATTGGATTATTAATATTAAAATCTACCAATCTCACTGGTATATAAACCCTCTTGTTTTGATCTCTGCAGAAGAGAGCAACGAGATAGTAATCGTAATACGAAAATTTACAAATATCTTTTGGCTCCAAATTAGGCTCCTGTATCACTGTAACATCTATATTTCTCCTTCAAAGCAAATTTAAACAGCTAATATGTTTGGTGGGAGAACTTATTCTGCATATTTTACAGGACATAATAGAGACATTAGTCATGTGTATCAGAAAACCAAATCCAGTGTCAAGAGGAATTAATGTCTTGAATAATTAAAGAGTACATAACAGCTGCTAAACTGAAGTGTGGAAAAAGAATGACAAAGATTAAGTACTTAATCCCGCTTTATAACAATACCACCCCTCCTTACCCCCATGCCACACAACAAGAACAAATTGAATAGCCCACTCCCCCAATGTACCTTAGTTAGGAGCCACTATCCCTTCCATCCTCTCCAGTTGTTGAACATGTGACACCAAATTACCAGTGATCCCATCAACAACTAGCCAAGAAACATCACAACGCTTCCTCATTAAGAAAATACAAATAATTCTCTCATATGTAACAATCACTAACCATCAGAAAAAAAATCTAATCTCATATCCACCCCAGACAACCAGCAGGCAAATCCTTCAGATTGGTAGATTAGTGTAGTCTTTTACACTAATTTGAGCTAACTCTTTCTATGAGCAGAAAGGAACTTCAGAACCTTTCTCATTGGTATTATTATTCTCTACTTGGGTTATGGCTGGACTGTAATCTGGGAAGAAGTGTAATGCATCTCTCCATTATACAAATTGGCAACTTGAAATCCTGGACAGTACTGGAATATTTGCTTCCTTTCAAATGAAAATGTCTATCTACTGGAGAAACCTGAAAATGAATGCCTGGGGCTTCAACATACTTCGTGTGCCCTATTATAAAATTGTGGCAGATTTGAAAACCATGTAGTAATTGCCTTCTTCAGGAATCTAACCTGATCGTCTTCTTCAGATGACCATAGTAAGCTTAGAATTTGGATATAATGAGTATAAGATGGAAAGCACTATACTTTCCAGGTTTGCTTTGTGGATCTAAAACAAACTCTAGTTCAGAAACCAAGTTCTGAATCAGAGTATTTAATTTCTCAGCCCTTACAGCAACCTTGGAAGTCACAATTGCCATCAGTTTCCATAGGCTGTGTTTGCTGATCCGCAGAGTGGCTATCTTATCCAAATCAGAAGAATCAAATAATTTCAATTTGTTCTTTGGTGGAGAAGAAGCGAGAGAAAGGACACGTCCCCAACATACAGTCCAGGTTCTAAATATAATAAACCCTAATTGTAGGAAAAACAATGGAAAAAGTTACCAAAAAAGTCAGAAGTGGGACTGATCACATAACTAACTTCAAATATTATAAAGGGTTACATTAGGTATGTAAATAAACCAAATACAACAAGGAAGTATAAATAAAAAAATGGGTTGATATAGTACAAAAAATAATTAAGAATGTAGCTGAGAGTGCACAGATTCTGTCAAATTGTCTTGAGCAGAAGCTGAAAGTTTTTACATTATTGAGTGTTTCTGATTTCTGTGGGTATTCCATTTCAATGCTGATGAGCAAGTGAAAAGAATGAAAGGGTGTCACGACCACTAACCGGCCCAGACCAGCTCCTTAGAGGTCTAATCAGTTCCAGCAGCAGGTTGATAATTACATACGCCGCCGCACGTGTTAATTCTCATCAGACGCTTACCGTGCGGCAGGCTGCATTATGTAAGCCTCCCTTACCCGCATATCACTGCTCGGTATTGAGTTCACTTTGTGTTGCTCTACCTAGCGTTTCTTTCCCTTTTGCCTTACTGGATTTACTGACTTCACCTTTTGCCTTCGGACTTCGGTTCTCGTCTCGCCCCTTGGATTGTTTGCTACCTGTGACTATTTTCGCTCTTGTTTCGACCACGAACCTGTCTCTCATTCTGGATTGTTCGCCACCAGTGCCTTTACCGGATCTTGACCTACCTTACGCCTTCGGACTATGGCTCAGCTCCTGGATTTGCTCTGTTTGCTTACTCACCTCCCAAGGTCTCCTACATCTGCATCGGATCCGTTTCACCACAACCTAGTGTTACAGAATACCGAGCCTAACAGTATGGATCCCGTGGATGCGCAAGCTCTTAGCTCCCTCCTCCACCAGCACTCCCAAGCTTTATCTCAGTTACAGCAGTCTGTCCAACTTCTTACCAATCACGTTGCCTGGCTTTCGTCCCCCCCGGTGCCCCCGGCACCTTCAACAGCTCCTCCTGCAGTTTCTTCCGCACAAGCCGCGGCCCCGCCCACCACCCCCCCAACCTTACCGTTTGTTCTCCCTGAAAAATATGACGGTGATCCTTCTGGTTGCAGAGGCTTCATTACTCAATGCAATCTCTCTTTTCATCTGCATCCAGAGCGTTTTCCTACGTCACGAGAACAGATTGGTTTTGCAATCTCCTTGCTGACAGGCAAGGCTTTGGATTGGGCTTCTGTTTTTTTGACCAGAGCAGATTCGCAACCCATGGATTTTAATAGTTTTGCGGATCGTCTTCAGGCACGTTTTTCGCAGAACAACCTGGACCTGGTTCACCTTCGGCTCTCAGCAATTCAACAGGGTGACAGACCTCTATGGGATTATGTGGAGGAATTTCAGTCTCTTGCCACAGAGTCCGACTGGAACCCAGAGGCTCTTGTTTGCCTTTTCTGTAAGGGTTTGTCAGAGGAGTTGAAGGAACACTTGGTATTCATGCCAATCCACTTTCATTCCCTGGAAGCAGCGATCTCCCAGGTCCTGGAATTGGACACCCGCCTCAGAATCCGGAAAGCAGACAGACCCACTGGAAGCAGACATGGCCCCCCCAAGGCATCGCTTCCGCTTTGCCAGCTCTGCCGCACGCTCCTCTTTCCCCTCAAGAAAAGGAAAGGCGCCGCCGAGAGGTACGATGTTTGTACTGTGCTTCTCCTAACCATCTGCTCGCTACTTGTCCTTCGAGACCACCGTCTGCACCTCGTGCTCTACCGCAGCCTTCAGCTAAGGTCAGCAGTGCTGTTTTTTCCCCAGCCTCTTCGGGCACTCTGTTTCCGGCGGAATTGTCATGGTCTGATACTCACCTTCCCCTGTCGATTTTTGTTGATTCAGATGCAGAAGGATCATTCATAGACGCTTCCTTTGTCCACCGTTGGAATATCCCCGTGGTTTCTGTGTCACCCCCCATCAGCATTCTAGCCCTAGATGGTTCTCCACTCACACCTGCTCAGGTTTCCCTGCAAACCATCCCGCTCTCTCTCAGGGTTGGGGCCACTCATAGGGAAGATATTTCATTTCTTCTCCTGGACTCGCCTGCCTACCCGCTGATCCTGGGCCTTCCCTGGCTCAAGAAACATGACCCCCACATCTCCTGGGCCAAGAATGACATCATTGCCTGGAGTCACGCTTGCCATGCCAATTGTTGTCGCCTCCCTGTTAAGGTCTCCGCCGCTATCCTCCCTGTGGACGCTCCACCTTCCATTCCACCTCAATATGTTCACCTGAAAAAGGCATTTGATAAACAACAGGCTCTCTTGCTCCCCCCTCATCGAACTTGCGACTGTGCCATCGATTTATTGCCAGGATCACTCCCCTCCAAGGGTCGCATTTACCCTTTAACTCAAAAGGAGAATCAGGCCTTACAAGACTACATTAAGGAAGCCCTGGACTCAGGTTTTATTCGCCCCTCCTCTTCTCCTGCCTATGCTGGTTTCTTTTTTATTGAAAAGAAGGATGGCTCATTGCGCCCATGCATCGACTACAGGGGTTGAACTCCATCACGATTAAACATCGCTACCCTCTGCCTCTAATTCCAGCGGCTTTGGAGTCCTTACGTGGAGCCACCATCTTTTCAAAATTAGATTTACGGGGGGCTTATAACCTTATCAGGATACGGGAGGGGGACGAATGGAAGACGGCCTTTATGACTATGCATGGGCACTATGAATACCAGGTCATGCCCTTCGGCCTTGTCAATGCTCCGGCTGTCTTCCAGTCCTTTATGAATTATATTTTTAGGGACATTATTGGTAACTTTGTTCTGGTATATCTCGATGACATTTTGATTTTTTCTACCGACCCTCAGGATCATGTCCGCCATGTTCAGGAGGTCTTGTCAAGATTGATTGACAATAGGCTCTATGCAAAGCTGGAAAAATGCGTGTTCCATGTCTCCAAGATCCATTTCCTTGGTTACATTATCTCTCCTCTGGGTGTGGCAATGGACTCATCTAAGGTAGCAGCCATTAACAACTGGCCAGTCCCACGCAATCTAAAGCAGATCCAGCGTTTTCTGGGTTTTGCTAATTTTTATAGGTGGTTCATTAGGAACTTTAGTTCTGTTGTTGCGCCCATCTATGCTCTAACTCGCAATCGACCTGGCTGGAACCCAGAGGCAGACAAGGCATTCCTACGCTTAAAGCGCCTCTTCAGCACTGCTCCTCTTCTCCGTCACCCGGATCCCTCCCGGCCCTTTGTAGTGGAAGTGGATGCCTCTGCCTATGGGGTTGGTGCAGTCCTCTCCCAGCGTCAGGAAGAAGGACAGGTTCTGCATCCACGTGCCTTCTTCTCCAAGAAGCTCTCTCCTGCCGAAGTGAATTATGACGTGGGTAATCGCGAGCTCCTCAACATCCTTTTGTTATAATCACGGACCACAAGAACTTGGCCTACATCCAATCGGCTAAATGCCTCAATTCAAGTCAAGCTCGCTGGTCTCTTCAACTTCAACTTCTTGATCACCTATACCCCTGGATCTAAGAATGGCAGGGCGGATGCACTTTCCCGACTTCATGACCCCCCGGATCTGGATAATGTACCTGAACCCGATAATTTCAACTAACCGTGTCGTGGCAGCAGTTCGTTGTTCGATTGAAGATCAAGTCAAGCGGGCCCTGGACAAGACTACCATCCCGCTCCGTTGCCCCGTGGACAAATTATTTGTGGTGGATAATTTACGTTCAGCGGTTTTACAGTGGAGTCATGACTCACGGTTCGCAGGCCACCCTGGGGTCAAACGTACTTTGGATCTCCTGAGTAGGGACTTCTGGTGGCCTACCATGAGAGCAGATGTAGCAGACTATGTTAGAGCATGTCCTACCTGTGCCAGGACGTGCCCCGCTTGCCAGGACGATGGGTCAACCCCACCCGGTCCCCTACCGCCCTTGGTCTCACATAGTGGTGGATTTCATCACAGATCTCCCCAGCAGTCAAGGCAATACAGTTATCATGGTGGTCTCCGATCGATTTTCCAAATCAGCCCAATTTGTTCCGCTCCCAGCCTTACCCATAGCCCAGGAGGAGGCAATGCTATTTGTCCAGCACGTATTTCGCCTACATTACGCCTCGGTATTGAGTTCACTTCGTGTTG
The DNA here is from genome assembly GCF_059453375.1 of Lepisosteus platostomus. Classification (NCBI taxonomy): domain Eukaryota; kingdom Metazoa; phylum Chordata; class Actinopteri; order Semionotiformes; family Lepisosteidae; genus Lepisosteus; species Lepisosteus platostomus. The sequence goes on from NC_142611.1 coordinate 17,388,974, forward strand.
CTCTACCTAGCGTTCTTTCCCTTTTGCCTTACTGGATTTACTGACTTCACCTTTTGCCTTCGGACCTCAGTTCTCGTCTCGCCCCTTGGATTATTTGCTACCTGTGACTATTTTTGGAATTGACCCTGCCGCTCTTGTTTCGTCCACGAACCTGTCTCTCGTTCTGGATTGTTCGCCACCAGTGCCTTTACCCGATTTTGACCTACCTTACGCCTTCGGACTACGGCTCAGCTCCTGGATTTGCTCTGTTCGCTTACTCACCTCCCAAGGTCTCCTGCATCTGCATCGGATCCGTTTCACCACAACCTAGCTCCGTTACAAAGGAATGTGGGAAGGGTTGGTTGGTACTGTTATTGGAATAGGAGGAAAGAAGATGCATGTGGATACAGTGGGAGACTGAAGACAGACAGGGATAGATTGGTTTAGACCAGCGCTGAACAACCTTTCAGAAGGGGCATGCCAAGAGTTAGTGCATGCTATTGTTTTTACAGATTTGGGTGCCATTAATGCTTTTTTTAATGTCAACAATACCCTACTTACATTATGATTGAGAAAAATGTATTATTAAAATATAATCATCTCTAAAATTATTGAATTTATATGGATGTCACACCAATTAGTATGTGTCCTTGCTGATATTTTTAAGCAAGCATTCTGACCAGGTTCTTAACCAGGTATGGGAGGGACAGAGCACTGACTTCATGTGTGATAATACCTGTTCACAGAGGTATGTTGATCCAAATGCTGAAAAAAGTTTTGTAATCTTGTAAGAGTTGAGCATATCCAGGAGTAGATGGCTACAAGACAGGCAAAAATGTGACAGTCATGCAAATCAGAGGAGGAAAAGAGAGGAAAAGCATCATTATGATGCATTATCAGCATGAAGATGATATATGAAGAAATGAAAGGAAGCCAGTACAGAGTCTTGGGGCCAACCGTAGAGCAAGTAGAAAGATCAGAAAGCAAAGCTCACCAGGAGAACTGACCTGTCCAATTAGTGTGGTACAGTAAGTGAAGAATCAAGCGTGTGCAGTGCCAGCAATCCCCAGTATTGACAGAGTATTGACAGGAGGCAATAATAATTCAGTGTCAAAGGGCAAGTCAGAGAAATCGAGGATGATTAAAACTAAGATTAAGAGGAGAGGGAAGCATGAGCTGAGAAAAGAGAGTCAGGGAATGAAAGAAGATTGAGTGTGTTGAGCAAACTATGGACTAAAGAAGGTCAAGCAGTGAATGCTGTAAGAGGAAAGAGGAGAGCTGTCTGTTCACTACCTTTTTTAAGGGGTTTACAGAAAATGGAAGAAGAATGATAGGGTGATAATTCAGAAGTGATTAAGGAATGAAAGATCACAGTGCTTTTTTAAGAAAGCTGTAATGCACACTTGATTGAAGGAAAAGGAAAAACAGACTAAGTTTTTATAATAGAGAAAAAGCATGGAAGAAAAACACTGGAAGAGTTTTTCTGGAAGGAGATGGAGAGGAATGTTTGCCAAATGTTTGAGATTTAACTTCTTTCACCCATAAAAGTTTTCAACATGCACATTGTATTTAAAATATTTGCATACAAATCTGTATCGAAAATGTACAGTAGATCATTGAAGTGGGATGAATATGTTTGTAAGACACAGGAAAACATAAAATGTTTTCCTGGGAATGCCAGTAACCTTGTGATACTAATCGATTAATGCCCTCTTACCTTAAAGATGAATTAAATACAATTGTTTGCATGTGATTCACAGAATGTTCAGTACCTTCAGTCAGTTCAGTTTAGCATGCCCTTAAGTTATCGCTTGTTAACAAATCTTCATTTTACCCATGTATCTACCAAATACAAGGATAGTAGCAAAGACCAGTAATTTCTTACATAAAGAGTGTAGCCACACATACTTTCACAAAAAATAAATCATGTATTGTTCTACTCATTTAACTCAAAGATTATATTAAAATCTTATCAATGTTTTTATATTAACTGTTTATTCCGGTTAGATCTGGATTTTGTGCTACAAAATGTGCCCTTTTAGAATGTATAGAGAGGTGTAAATATTCTTTATGAAGAACTAATCACAAGTCAATTCAATTTGATTGGTGAATGTTAAAGCTCAGATACTGAACAGTTCATATTAGTTCGAATTAAAGATTGCTGAATTACAATATTGTTTTTTTCTCACCAAAACTGAACAGCATTCTATTTGAACAGTATAATAGTTAAAGCTGCTACAATGGTAGAAAACAACAGTGAAGCTTCTGAATTATTGATCTTTGTAACATCCATACAGTGTATTTTAATATCTCAATGTGGCTTATTTAAGAATGATGCCCAAGAGGTCTAACATATCTAAAAGCGATGTGATTATGAGGTATTATGCAGAGACTCCTGGAAGTACAGGCCACGCCAGATCACATTCAGTTTCTTTCACAAAATCCCTGGGAAATAAACACTTTTTGTGGATGTGTTTAAACTGAAAGTCTGTCAAGGCATATAAACAATGATCCTGGCAACAGAGGGTTCAATTATAATACAACTCTGTTAAAAACTATGGAGAAAAATATATAAAAATCCTTTATTATTGTTATGGCTGGGGGAGGTGTTGTCTTTTTTTTGTAAAATGAAGAGTTCCAGTTTATTAGATTGCAACAGAGTTAACAGGCCAGCTGACACAAAGGATATTTTCTGGTTTATGTTAATTAATTAGCACCTTGATGAATCATTAAAGGTCCTTATCAGAACATAGGGTAAAAAAGACAGGAAACCGGGAAAAAGAGAGAACAAGGAATAGAAGAAGAAGCATGTCAGGTGAGAGGACCTTGTTCTGATTGCTAAGAAATTCTGATTTCTTTTATTGTGCAATAAAAAGTTCCACAATGTATTTTTAGAAAAGGAGGATAGAGTCCCATCTACTTTTGGGCATCTAGGTTTAGGAAGGGACATTTAGCACTGAGTCCTATTTTGTTAATTTAGGATGTTGGGTATTTCTCTTGTTGGTCTGTTTGGATGTTACAGTATATAGAATTTCAGATTACAGGGTTAGCAATAGTCTCCATTGCCAGGGTCTAGTTCGTCTAGGTCCTTTCCACTTATGCCTGCCACTAGACTGGCATCGCACCCAACTCTCAACCTGTTTTGCAGGTGGTGAGCCCACAAGATGGCCCCACATTGCCTTTTCGGGCTGAGCCCGGCCACCAGGCGCTTGACAGCGAACGCCACCCTGTCCTCACCTATGTTCATGAACTGTGGGTAATGACCGAATTAACGAGATTGCGGGTACAAGCTGCAGAAATAAGGTTTCTCCGCAGAGCCACTGGGCTGACTCTCCATGACAGGGTGAGGAGCTTGGCAATCCAGATCAAGATGAGCCAGTTGAGGTGGCTTGGACATCTTATCTTATATGGACGCCCTCCGGTTGGCTTCCTCAGGAGCTGTTCTGGGCACATCCCACTGGGCGGAGACCCCGTGGCAGACCCAGGACAGGCTAGAGGGATTATATCTCATTTTTTGTGTTATTTTGTCTTGTTAAGAAATATTTGTTTGTTCTAGTTTGCATCTGATTCATAACTGTTTTGCCAAGGCAGTGCCAGAGAATAAAGAACTCACATGACTCAAACTGTAAAAACTGATTGGGCATATTTTTGACATCTGGGATTGTTTATTATTTATTGTAATCATTTTAATCTCCTGCCCTCTACTTGCTATTTTCTTAACACCTATTTGTAAAAACATAGCACAGACAACCACAAAGGTGGAAATTAAATGAATGGATTAGAGGATGAGCTCTTAACTGAGCTAGAAAAACTTCAAACACATTACCATGACCAGTGTGTATTTATACTACAAAAATTATGGTAATTACTCACAGACCCCTAACTACAATATTACAAATGATTGTTAGGGCAGAGTATGTGTCGACTGATTAGAAAATCACAAATGCAAGACCCAGGAGGCTATGCACAATTCAATCATCTTTGCCTCAATTTCATCCAAAGTTAGGGAAAAGCTACAAGTACACACCTAGAAGAGCATCTACATGAAAACTGTATTCTGGAAAATAGCTTGGATGATTTAAGAAGTGCTATATCTTGCCTAACGTCCCTACTAGCTTTTTTTTTTGAGCAAGTAACTACCTCTGTGGATAACTTTAGGGCAAGAGGCATGATACAGTATATTTGCACTTTCAGAAAGCTTTTACTACCATACCGAATAAGACTAATCCTCAGACACGGAGCTGTAGAAAACTATGGTACTGTGTGCAACATAGATTAAGATTTGGTCAAAAGAAGTGGAAAACTTTACAGAGAGGATTTTGAGAGCCTGTAACCAATTTAATAGTCATGTGGCTGAAGCTGACTCTGTGGGATTATTTAAGAGATGGATGGAATTCCTAGATATTTATGCTACTACCAACTAAAGCTAGATTAAAAAAAAAAAACCTCCTCTTGTTTCTTATATTCTTCTGTTCATATCACATTTCATTTGCTAAGGTCTTGAGTGTTCTGAGTTTGTTCTACCTGAAGTCTGAAAAATATTTAGCTAATTCCTAAAATGTCTTCCATTCCTTAAGTCGCTAGCTACTTTACTTAAAAACTCACTCTATATATTTTTTTAAAGAAAAGTAATATTTAAGGCTCTTGCTAAATTTATTTAAATATATTAATAAATCAATTTAGGCAATTAATGTATCAGAAGACTCTACCACCTATAATTCATTGAATATGTGTGTACAGTACCTGACACTCAGCAACTGCCTCACAGCACTGGGGCCATAGGTTCAACTGCTATCTATGTGTAGTTTATATGTTCTCCCCGTATTCTCATGGGTTGTCACCAGGTGATCTAGTTTCCTTCCACAGTCCAAAGACTGTGGTTAATTGGTATCTGGGAAATTTGGGCCTAGTGTGAGTGTGTGCATGTTTGTGTCTGTGTGTGTCTTGTGATTGACTGGTGTCCAGTCCTGGGTGTATCCTGCATTGTGCCCATTGCTAGCTGGGATAGTTCCGCTTACCTGCATTCTGTATTGGATAAAACAATTAGAAAATGGTTGGATGGATGAATACACAGAGAGCAGACAAAAAACTGTGAAAGTCATAAATTAGTTTGTATTCTCATATACTCATATATTAAATATCCTTGTTTAAGAATGTAAAACCTGAGATTCAGTAACTAATTTCTTGCATAAACTGCTTGCTTCATGTCCCGCCGTAACATTTCAAGGGGGTTTTGATCTTGAATTTGACTTGGGAAATCCAAAATGCGACATTTCTTTGCCAATTCTGTTGTAGATTTTCTTGTACGTTTAATATTATTGTGGTGTTGCACAATTCACTATTGCCTAAGCTTCAGCTGATGAATGGATTGCGCAATTCAGTGATGTAAACCCATCAAAGCAGCAAAGCAGTCCCAAACCATGATACTCAACCACGCTTGAGAGTTTAGATAATGTTCTTCTGTTGTAAGGCAGTGTTTAGATTTTGCTCCACAAAATGTTTCAACTTTTAACTCATCTGTCCAAAGAACATTCTTCCAGTAGTCTTGTGAATTGGTGAATTTGAGATGGCAGCAATGATCCTTTTAGAGAGCAATATTTCTATCCTTTCAGAAGCCTGGTTCTGTAGGGGTTTCTGTGGGGTTCTTTACAATGTCCATAATTACTTTATAATTATCCTGGGTTCTAGGCATGAAGCAATCACAGAACACATGTCTTTGACCCCTTGATGGGATTCCCCAGCAATGTTGCATTCCACTTATACAGCTAAGTGGACTAGAGCAATTGAGGTAAAATACCTTGCTCAAGGTACTACAGCAGTGTATGCAAAAGGAACCAGTTCTGAATCAAGAGACTTTCACACTATGCTACACTATGCATTACGATAGGACATTGGTATTATCTCTTATTAACCTGGGGGTTGACAAACTTTTTCTTTGTGCTGTAATTGCATATCAGAATCACTTTTAACCAATATAATTACATTGCAGTGCTGTCCTTTGATTGTGATGTGAAGCAAGCTAAAGCAGGGGAAAAAAAACAATGTCCCAATAGGGCAAAATTGCAAATAAAATGCAGCACTGTGCAAATGAGATACTGTAGCTTGATCATCAGAATTAGAGTTAGATTTCTTTTTGAAGAGAAGGGCCTTGTCTATTCAAGGATAACAAGACACCTAGGACCACATTCACTAACTATTTCTTATCATATTCAATAGCAATTCAATTTTGGCTAAAAAAGAAATAAAGGGTTCAATCATCTGCTTATCACAGTTTTTAGCAAAATGGAATTAGCTCTCAATTCTATATTAACATATTCTCATTGTTATTTAAAATTATAGCTTACAGTATATTGTTTTTTTTTTTCCGTTCCATCAAGCATGTTCATGTTCAGCCCTCAATCTGAAAAGCTGCGTGCTTGGGTACAATAGAGAAACAAGGGGAATAGTACAGTATACATCTTGGCTATACTGGTGAGTAAATATTTAAATATGAAACAAAAAAATATTTCTATGACAAAACTATCTTGGATAGAGTTGTAATACTTTTTGGAGGATGGAGGAGGGTGCTTGGCTATTTATGTTTCTGATAATTTAGGATATGATGAAAAGAATAACTGGGACAATAATGTGAGATAAGTTCCAATACATGTTTTGCACTAAAGGCAACAGCACAGCTATCCTATACTGTATATCAGCTCAGCCTTGACATCAGGTGTCAGCACGTTTTGAACTTCCAGGATGATTATAGAACCATTTTCACTATGAAAGAGGATGTGGGCAGGTGAATAAAGGAAAATCAACCAAATAAAGAGTAAAAACTACAATCATAAAACCAGTTTTATTTCTGATAATATGAGAGGTATCCAGGGATTAAAACACACATATATTTTGCATTCAGCATTTCTGATCTTTTATTCAACTGCAGTCTACCTACTTGCTGCTACCTGCTTAGTTGAATTAAGACTCAATAAATCATTGATTTCAATGATGGTTGAACGTTGTGTACACACCGGTAATAAAGTTGAAAAAATATTAAATGACTTCCACCTCCTACCTCAAAGGAAACAGATATATTTGAATAAAATATCAATAATAAGAAACTTTGGTGTTAATGACAGCATATCAAACAAATGTATATATTCTCATTAAACCATAGGCAAGCCAAGTCTAATCTGTTACATTTTATTTTCTGTAAAACATCAATTGTCACAGCAACTTTGGTCTTGCTTGGTCTTTTTCTCAGCAGTGGATGCAGTATCCAGCATCATATAAAATGTGTCTTGCACCTGGTATCAGTCAAGCCCTGAGCTGATGGGAAACAAGGGGAAACAGCTTAATTGGAAACAATTTCCAAGATGTAATTTAATTAATGCAAGTTTCATGAAAAACGTAAAACAATTTGAATGAAGATTATTAGTTCCAGAAAAGTTTTTTTTGAAGTCATGCAATAAATTACTGTTTCATATAATACAAATGCAGCTTTTATGAGTCCTAGTTTTGCAGCCATGGAAAAAAGACTTCATAAACTTTCAACAAGAATAAAAAGATTAGATGTTTTCCTTAATGGTCAGCCCATTTCTTCTTTACTGAAGACCAACAGTAATTTGTTGGTCTTCATATATTCTTTACTATAATGTTTTAAAAATATATTAGCAAACACTTCTATGAACTATTCATAACACAACATATGCCCTCTAAACCAAAGGTATACAAAAATCCGAATACGTATAATATTTTGGAGGTGTTTTCCCTACCTTTATCCACAGTATTCTGCTTAGACCTGAAACAGATATACAGTATAGCACTCAGCATTCAACTGCTCCGACAGGTTTTGAATAAGCTGTTTCAAAAGCTTTTATATTGACTAGTTTTAGGTTTGGCAGGCATACAATTATTAAGGCATAATAAATAACAGCAAACATCTTGTAGACAACTCTATTTTGTCCATGAATGGATAAAGCAAATTAAAAATACAGATTTCTGATGAAATAATTAGAAAAGGTTTCTTTAAAGGTTGATACAGTATGTCATGAACTATGGCACATTTTTAAGTAGCAAAGATGGATTCATTTAAATGCACACTTCTTTAAGCAAGATTAAATGACAGTTAACAATTAAAAAAGTCTCTTTTGCATTTTGAGTATTGCTTAATCTTGCCAATTCTAACCTGACACAGTTGGAAATGAGCATTTCATTGCACTTGATAAATAAACTGAACTGAACTTGCAGAGAAAATTCTCAGGACCATTTTTCATGGTGTTTTTTTACTATGGAGATATAATGAAACTCTCTGGTGCAGGGTTTTCTTGCAAAGCTACTACAGCTATACACTAGTATTTCTGTGTAAATAAACCTGCCATTGCCAGTTTCTAAATAAGCTCCTCATACTTCTTGTTTTGCCAAAAGTGCTGTTTTTTCCACTAAGCTGACATTAGAGCTTGCTAAATGTTTTGGCCATCCCAACTCTCCCACTAAGAATAAAGAATAACAAAGTCATATCCATATGTCCATGTGGGAATATACTTACTAGGCATTTTGGCAGCATAATAGAAATTTGTTAGTACAGAGCACTGAACAAAATCATTTTTTTTAAGTGGAGCAATGTAGTTTCAAAGGCCTTATTTGATTAAGTGAGTGTATGGCTTTACAGGATTTTTAAATGTGTTCCCTTGTTAAGTCAGTTAAAAATATAAAGTGATTTCAGTTCAGTGAACAACCTCTAAACCAATGCAGGAGCATATAAATGTTAAAAAGGAAAAGTGGAAACAGATACAACCATGTAATGACAAAAAGAACCCTTTCATTGTGGTTTTCTGGTCTCAAAGGCATATTTAAAAGAAATCCAAAAGAATCAGTTGGTTGAATTCTGTAATGAAGTGTAAGATGAAGCTTATCTTGTCAATATGTGTTTTCTCAAGGTAGGGGGGTATGTGTGTAATGAATGCAAACCTCTCTGTGGGGGCTGGAGCAGACAGGGTGGTACTGATCCCCCAATTGTTTTGGATTTGTTGTTGTTTTCAAGATTTCAATTTGCCATATATTCTGTTTGTTTCCCCTTTGTGTATGGTCCCACTGTGAGTGTGTCTGTTAATGAGACTGCCAGCCCCATCAGACCTGGGCTGTTATTATAGCTGGACTGGCAGAGAACAATTGATGGGTTTCAATGTATGATGAGGAATCTTGGCAAGTGTCTGGTAACTTGCATAAGGGGGTTTTACTGCCCCTTGTGGAAATAGTGGCTCACTGTTTATTTCGTGTGCAAAACTTATATTTACTCTGAAAAAACCCAAAGCATCTCTAAGTTACAATGTTTTTTTTTTCTCTACAGGTCAATGTCACCAATAAGAAACTTCCAAGAAGATCTAATCTGAGTGACTTGTTTCTTTTACTACATTACCTTGATGCATTCCACTTGATGTCTTGTTTTTAATAAGTTACATTGTGTTGATTTAAGTGTTTTTTTTTAACTTGACAATGCCAAAGAGCAAGGCAGGTGCAAGCACTGATCAAGGGATCATAAAACCAAAGAATGATCCACAAAAGATAAGAAGATGGAGAATAATAAGATGCAAATAAGCTGTTTTTTACTGTATTTTATTATTATAAAATAAAAACAAATTGTATGTTCCTTAGGAGTAACCTCCCTGTCCAGAATATTGAAAATGACAAGCATGTAATGTTGCATGGTTCAAGAGGATGTGTAGTGGTATACAGTAGTGGTGCCACTGTTCAACTGGCAGAGAGGGATGAAGTCAGCTTGACAGAAAGATACTGGGGCATCCAAAGAGAATCACAATCACAAGGGAGTTCATTTAATCAGTGGTGTCCACTACTTTTCCCCTCACTATTTGTCCATGTACTTCTGGATATTTTAGGAGATGCAGATATATTTTAAGAGAGGTACCCATTATACCTCTCCTTTCTTCGGCATTGCCACTGTGTATTTATAGAGAGACTATTACACTGTGTTATGAACAGTGTATATCTGTCTAGGGAACTGAAGTAAACATGGTTAAAAATGTACAAACACATGAGTCTTTTAAAAAGCCAGTAATCTGTGAATGTCACTTATTTTTGAAGGCCATTTATACAGATTGTTCCACTTACCTGTTCAGGAGTGAATATATTAGTATTTATTATTAGTTACAGTATTTACATTGGGGAAAGTATGTTTCCCCAATGTAAGAATAAAATGTTTAGAGATATTAAAGGCAAAACTACTTTATCTGTTTGTCAAATAAGTATAATTATTTCTCGTAATATGTAGCAAAACATTCATGTCAATGTCTCTGAATTTATACTTATTATAGATGTTATTTAATAATTTATATTTAATCTTATTACAACTTTAGTAATCCCTGAGAAGCACAAATAGTCAGAAATGGTATCAGCCAGACCTTATCCTATAAACAAGTCACTAAGCAGCTTCTTACCCAACAAATAACAAATGTAAATCCTTCACTTTCCTGTCATGACTGGGAAAACTGTCTTGGCTGAAGGACTTTTTTTTATTAACTTACCCTGGGACTCTGTGTAGACCAACTTCTTCACTTACTGTATGTTTGAGCAGTCTATGATACTCTGGGATCCATCCTTGCCTTCAGCCACTACATTGGATGATTTTAGCTGCCCTGTCTTCTGTGGATCAGCAAGGTTAAAATGACAAATCTTGACAAGGTGGGTAGCGTCCTCAAGCAGGATGGTACTTAGTTCCCCACTACCAGCTACAGAAATCAAATACTGTGCCATCCTAAGAAAACCTCAGAAACCCCACTGATTGTATTTTCTCATTTGTAAGAAAATAAATCTAGAAAGAAAGTATCCTATGTGGTCTGAATTCTCCAGTCACACAGACTACCACTGAAGAAACCACCAGGATAGGCAGAACCTGCATTCTATCACAAATGACATGGCGCTTAGTGACTCACGATGCAGAAGCACTTCATGAAGCTGGCTAGTGGATTTATGGGAGATATCGTCTGCACAGGCAATGCACAGCTTCTGAGCTATACTTGCCAGTCTTCTGTATCCAGCTCTGTGCAATTTGTGATAACCCATGAGCCTTGGCAGACAGAGTATACTAGCAGTTATTGTCTCCTAGCTATGAGGAATCATTAGGTGAGAGTTGTAACAGTTTAAACCAAAGTCTTATTTTTCCTGGATTACTTAACTGTCAAGGAAACGTACAGAAAGTGTTTCACTCCAGTAATGACCTTTTGTGTCACCTGGGACAGAGTAGTTAGCTATTTTTCCTGGCTAAACTTAAATTATTAATACTGGCCAGTTCAAGCAGCCTGTCATAGCAGCGAAAGCAAAGATCTGTAGAGAACCAATACTTTGAATTTCTCCTGATACATTATTGTTAAACATTGGAATTGGATTCCCTACTCCATTTTTTTTCTCCTGACTTTGCCTTATTTCTTTGTGAACAGTTCTTTTGATATACAGTGGGTTAGTCTTGAGAGAAACATGCACTCCAGTTACTCTCAGAACATTTGTTTTCTCTAGTTATGTGTTTATTTATGTTACTTAGATTTAATCTGGACTCTTAGAGCGTTTTGAAGCATTTTGAAGCACAATCTTATGTTTTGTGGACCAATGTACTTAGTATTTTTTAAATAATCTTATGATTTTGTAATGCCAGCCAATGGAAACAGGGGATACAAACAAGTATATTAGGCTACTTAACACAAAACATGAGTAAGAAGTCAAAGTCAAAAGAAAAAAAGGAGCATGCCAATACCTATCTCATGCACTTGTTTTTATGGATTTTAGTGCAATTGATATTTTACTTGATACATCTCAGTAATGATTATACTTAAATTTTTTAATATTTGAAAATATTATATCTAAACGTAATAAACTAATATGCGCATTACCATTTAGTGTGATTGTTCCCCTTGATTTCCCTTGCTGAGTTCTCCAACCTTTGGCTCATAGTTTAGCACTTTAAGCAGCATGCAAGCCTCTGAGTGTTCAGTTGTTAACCAGCTACGGGAAGGACAAAGAACTGACTTGATGTGTGAAAATACCTGTTCACAGAGGTATGTTGATCCAAATGCTGAGAGCAGTGAAAATGCCCCTTTCTTAAACACTTACATTTCTCTGGCAGGGACATCCAATAGATCGTGATAAAGATGCTGAGATCTCTTTCAGTTAGCCTAAATTGTGTTTTGCAGATCTCTTAATTACATAAATCTGAGCACTGTTATTCAATTAGCTGAAATTCAAAATCCTCAACACCAATCCATTGAAACAATGAAAAATCGTGTCACTGGTATCAAAGCGGTCTGGTTAAATCACAAAAGAAAACACTGGGCCAAAATGTTGGAAATCCTGAATTCTGACAGAATATTCAGAAGTATTTCTCACTTGTGCACTTTAAACTCAGCAACACTGATTGTGTACTCTTTAGAAAGTTCTTTTAGATGGAAATAGTGGAAAGTTGGGGGTTCAGTGTCCCCCAAAAATGGCATGTTTTGCAAGAAATTTCAAAAAGACCCATTACTGTTTGATCTGCACCCTGTAGTCAGAGGTTAAGTTTATTCATATGCATGGTGATGTCAGAAACATGTTTCATTGTGCAGCTCAGGGTGGTTGTGAGTTTGTTTCTGACAAAAGATTTTGATTGAATCAATCCACAGTCCACAAAGAATGTAAAAACCTTCCCAAGGCTTAGCCGATGAGCACTGCTGTGAAACAAAATGTACTTGTACACAAGTCTGTTTCCTGAAGCAGTTTGAAAATGCCTGTGCATCAAAGCAGATTGAGCAACAAGAAAATTAGCTATTTTCAGCACTGCAGTCATCAACTTATTCAGCCTGTAATTTGAAATCTTGGCACAAGGACAATTTACCATGTCACGTAGGGTGACCTACGTGATCCTCAATGTTCTTCAGAAATTCCTTCTGTTTACCAACATAGCAGAGACGCCTTCAGTTGTCACAGAAAATATTTTCTTGATGTTAGTTCCTCTTTCCTCAAAATGATGAATAAATAAATTAGCTATATTTCTCCCTGTAACTGAGCCATGAATTGGTTTTGGGCATCAGAGCTTTTCTTGAAATCATGAGTCACAGTATCTCACAAGAATTGCTCATTGTTGTTTATATCCATGCACTCATGAAGCAAAACACTAAATACTTTTATATCTTTTAATTTCAATGTCTGTTGTTTGTTAACATTTTTGGCTGTTTCATCTCTACACCAATCTTGCAGACAAAGGTATGTCCTTCATTCTAGAGATCATCATGTTCTTTGGGTCTGTGTTTTGCAAAACATTTAGACAAAACAAGTGAACATCTAAGAAAAGCCTTTTTTATATATATTTCCCATATATTAATGGCATTTTGTGATACACAACATATTATGTGATTTTGTAACTTGCTTCTGTGGCTTGATTTTTACTTACACAGAAATTATCAAAGACCCTGATTTGTGTTCCGTACTTCGCTGTGGCCTGTTTGATAGCCTTGTCCACCTCATCCTTGAAATGTTTGTCATGTTTCACCTGAAAATGTTGGACACTTGATGTATGACAGAGAATGCTCTTACAGCATAGAGCACAAACAATATGATCTTGAAAAGGGCTGAAATGAGTGAACATTTAACTCTGCTTTTGTAGCAACTGCCCTTTAGTCCAAAATGTTTGATTTTTACACTTCAGTGTAAAAAATGTTATCAATCAAGTGGATTGCGGGCTTTCCTATGAATACATATAAAATAAACTGAGCGAATATTTCTTTTTCTACACTTTCATTGAGTCTTATGTTTTAGAAAATTACAGAACAGGCAAGCACAGTTTTTGTTTAAATTTAATTAATTTGTGGCTTATTAGACTTTTATTGCATGTACCACTTAAATTGCAAGTGCCATTAAAAATTCCTTTGACTGCATGTGTGCCCTAGGTTGCCTATCCCTGCTATAGACTATGTCAGCAACAGAACTCCAAGCCTCCACTGGCACCATAGAACTTAGCAATCAAGAGCATATATTCAATAATATAAAGAAATATAGTTTGTATGGAATTTAATTACTTTTCTATTTTTTTATCTTAGTAGGTTCAGTACCCTACCACTTATAATTGCATGGGATAGAGAGTAAGACAATATGATCAATAGTATTTTTGAACAGAAGTTCAGGTGGAGGTCAAATTCTAACCTCGCACTTCCATTTGCCTGTGCATGAAAGCTCCCTGGCTGAACATCACGCTCTGCCCACCTTTTCTAGTACTCTGCGTTGCAGACAGACATGTGTCACATTTATGTGTTACTGTGACTTTAGCTCGATCACATTCATCCAAGACTGGAGTTGCTTTCTTGCCTCTTCAACCTTACTAAAAACAAAAGGCTTTACTGTACGTCCACCAAACCATCTGTAGTTTTCTCTTATGTTTCCTGATACAAGCAAGCTTTCCAGAAACAAATGTGCCAGTCTTGTCTCCCTTCCCCCTCCCTTTCTCTTGTCCTAATCTCACCCCTTCCATTCTCCTTCCTTCCTGCCTTCACACTCCATTTCTGGTCATGCCTCCAACCTGCCGCACCTACAGCCCCAACCTATATCTGTTGTTTCATCTCTTCCTCTCTCCCCTATCCTTCTTTCGCTGTCCACTGCAAGAGCCTCAAATCGCTGATTCACACTCTGCCCTATGGGTGTGAGCACACAGTATCAGTCTGCACGAAATCCAGATATTCTTGCGTATCCCCACTAGGCTACTCCAGTGATGGGTCCCCCTGCAATTACTCCTCTTTTGGTTGGTGTCTAATTGATGAGTGTCAGGCCTGCACATCTCCTCCACTCAAGGCTTCCAGATGCATACACACAGGGGCAGATTAATGAATAGGCTAGCACAGGCTGTAGCCTAGGGACCCCAGATTGATCAGGGGCCCCTGATTGGCCAGGGTATTTTTTTAAATGGACCTGTGGGCCTCCGTTGGTCCATAAAAATGTTGAATAATTTGTGAACCAATGATTGGTTAGATGCAATGGGTTCGCAGTTCAAATTTATTTTGGCGGATTCATTGGTTGATCTCTGGTGAGAGTTTACGGTATGATAGTGGGGTGCAAAAACGAAAAGCGGTTAAAAGAGCAGTGTGAGCAGGATCTACTTAAAAAGATCCCCAGATTGATTGGTTATTTCAAGTTTGCTGAGCCAGACCCTGATCGTGAGTTTATGGCTTATGTCGCAGCCAGTGCTACAGCAATCGCGGTTGAAAAGTTAGGTGCAGCCATCTTAAGCCTGGGCGCAGTCTATATCAATGCTGCTCATGAGGACGAGCCAGCTTCCGCAATGGAATCAAGGGAACATGAGTAAGGTGAAACCTTATTCAAAAGAAAACTTGGAAATGGGGAGTGTGTCAAGAGAATGGCTGCTGTATTCCCCTTTGAAAGTTGCAGTGTTTTGTTTTGCATGTAAATTATTTGGGGACAGTGATTATCAGTCCAGAATGACACTGTAGTCAAGGATGCCTACAGCTCCTCATCACTCCCCCCCCTTGGCAGACCTGACCACAACCTTGTTCATCTCCTATCTCTTTACAAGCCTCTTGTCGTATAGCAACCAGTGACCACCAGGACAGTGAGGAGATGGTCAGCTGAGGCTAATGATGCACTGAGATACACTGTGAGCCTTATGGAGATGACATTGATGGTCTTACCCACTGCATCACTGACTACAAAAAGTTCTGTTTTGACAGGGTAGTGCCCACCAGGAAAGTGCGCTGCTTTCCCTGGGTCACCAGTGACCTGATGGCTGTCCTAAATAGGAAAAGAGGGCTTTTCAGGCAGGTGACAAGGAGGAGCTGAGGTGAGCACAGAAAGAGCTGAAGGTGAGAGTTAGGAAGAGCAAGGTGGCTTATGGGAGGAAAATGGAGGACAGGCTGATGGAGAGCAATGTGAGAGAAGTGTGGAATGGCATGAGAAAGATCTCCGGATACAAGCTGTCAGGCGGCCAACAGAGTGAGGGAGGCCTGGAGAGGGCCAATAAACTGAATCTTTTCTTTAACAGATTCGATACAGGGTCCACTGTCCATTCACCTCACAGGCCTTCACCCCAGACACCCTCTTTATGTCCTCAGTCACCCAATCATGAGAGCCCTTCTACTCCTAATCCATTTTCCTCTGCCCTCCTCGTCCTATCCATCACAGCTGACCAAGTCAGAAGATGGTTAAGGAGACTCCATGGAGGGAAAGTAGCGGGTTATGACAGTGTCAGCTCTAAGGTGCTAAAGATCTGTGCATACCAACTGGGTGGAGTGCTGCAGTACATCTTCAACCTGAGACTGAGATTAGAAAAGGTTCCGGTGCTCTGGAAGACATCTTTTCTGTCTTGAATGACTACAGACCAGTGGCACAGACATCACACCTGATGAAAACTCTGGAAAGGCACCAGTTACACTACGGAGTGGAGGACGCTCTCATCTATCTGCTACACAGAGCTAACTCTCACCTGGAGAGGACGGGGAGCATTGTGAGAGTTATGTTCTTTGATTTCTCCAGTGCCTTTAACACCATCCATTCCCCATTACTGAGAAATAAACTAAGGGTGGCGCAGGTGGATACTCCCCTGGTGTCCTGGATTATAGACTATCTGACCTGCAGGCCACAGTATTTACGACTACAGAGCTGTGTGTCCAAACAGATTGTTAGCAGTACTGGGGCTCCAAAGGGGACTGTCCTTGCTCCATTCCTGTTCTCTTTTTACACCTCTGACTTCAAGTAAAACTCTGAGGCATGCCATTTGCAGAAGTTTTCGGATGACTCTGCAATTGTAGGGTGTATTAGTGAGGGGAGGGAGGAGGAATATAGGAGCTTGATTACCAACTTTGTGGAGTAGTATCATCTTAACCATCTCCAGCTAAACAGCGGCAAGACTAAAGAAATGGTCATGGACTTTCAAAGGAATAAGTCTACGCTGAACCCCGTTTCCATTCAGGGTGAGGACATAGAGGTGGTGAAGTCCTACAAGTACTTAGGGGTACACCTGGATGATAAGCTGGAATGGTCTGGTAACACTGACGCCCTGTTCAAGAAAGGTTAGAGCCGACTCTATTTTCTTAGGAGCCTCAGGTCCTTTGGTGTGTGTGGAACACTGCTACGCATTTTTTATGAATCAGTGGTGGCAGCGGCCATCTTCTATGCTGTTGTGTGCTGGGGCAGCAACATCATGACAAGAGATGTAAATAGGCTCAATAAACTCATCAAGAAAGCTGGCACTGTGTTGGGGCTGAGCCTTGACCCCCTGGAGGTGGTGGTGGAGAGGAGAATGCTGACCAAGCTCACAGCCATCATGAACAACGCCTCTCATCTGCTACATGGGACTGTTATTATCCAGCAGAGCACTTTTAGCACCAGACTGCTCCAGCTATGGTGTTCAAGGGAACGTTTCCGTAGGTCCTTCCTACTGGCGGCTGTCAGAGTGTATAACACTGCCCTAGGCTAGGACTGTTAGTCCTTCATCTGCTAGTCTATGGACAGCATGTTGCACTATTGTACTATTGTACTTTTTGGACACTCAATCTGTATATACCTATGCACATTTTGCATATATTTTATTGTTTTACAGTGACTATGAGCATATTTTGCACACACATATGTATTTATTTTATATTTATTTTGTATTACTGTACGTATTGTAGCGCTCTCGGGTTCACATGGGTATGCGCCCTCACCGTTGCCGCCTCAGATCGCCCCCCCCCACACCACTGGGAACTCGAACCCGGGTCTCCGGCGTCACTCAACAGGGACCCAGCCAGTTGAGCTAAAGGGAAATCTCCTGTCAGCCCGATGGCTGCGGTTCCTGCTATTCACAGGGAAGGGCGGTGACGTCACCGCGCTGGTAAGCCGGCTCGCACAACCTGCAATGGAGGCTGAATACGTTACAGTATTAAAATTTTTCATCTATTCTGATGTCCGTTTTCGGTTGTCTTGGGCTGGGCTACTGAAACACCTCAATTTCCTTTCGGGATCAATAAAGTCTTATCTATCTATCTGACCGTAAGCTATAGTGACTGGAAAAACACCTGAAAGTCTGATTAAGACTTTAAACCGTAAATTGTACTGTACAGTACTGTGCAGTCCAAAGACTTACCCTGGAAGGTTGTTTCTGGCAAAATTGGCTCCGACATGAGTGTCTGTATCTGGATGAATTATTATATGTGATGGTTTTGTGATTAAGGACTTTTTCACTGAATTCTTTAAGTTAAACAAAGGAGAGAAGAAAGGTTATTTTTACGATTGCCGGTAACCAGAGAACAGCTTATCAATATGTTGAAATCGTACCATAATAGTGACACGGAGTGTCTGTCTCAGCTACCAAATTTTCTCTTTAGTTGTAAAATTCCATATTCATATACCATATCAAGTGGATTTAAACATGCACAGTGTTAAATGAAGCAATGATTTCACTAACAACTAATGCACCACAAGTGCCACCTGTCAGTCAATTTAGCCAGCCAATCACGTACCGCGGTAGACTGTAGTTGTTTTCCCACAGTACAACATTTTACCACACATTTTGAATGGCTACATCTGTACAGTACATTTGTGGAGTTCCATGTCCTTTTAGACCTCTACTTCTTGTTCTCATTCAAAGATGATTTCATGTCAACTGTTTCTTCCTAATGAGGTTCCAATCAATTTTCAAACTATGTCTTTTGCTGTGAGGAAATATTGCTTTGTGGTTGTGAAGATTGTCAGCTTACATTGTTGTGTTCTTTTGTTTGCAAGCTTACTTTTAATTAGTCCTCTTTTTCCATATTTTTTGCTCCCTTTTCTACGACCGTCTTTCTTATTATCTATGTCTTAGAATTTGTTCATTTCTTGTCATGTTTTGAAAAAGTAATAATAATCTATTAAAAAACTGCAGAACTGCAAAAAAGAAAGCTCAACCTGACAGTAAAGAGGAATGTGACAAAGTTGAGAACAATTACAGTTCCCTCCCTCCTCAGAATTGCCTGTCTCTGGCACAGATATTACTGCCTTCTGAAATTTTACTGCGTTGTAAACTTACAGTTTTAAGTGTTCGTATGACTAGTTTTACTGATTACACATGACACTTTATAAACATTTACTACTCAGTCTATTAATATTAAATTACACATTTGCAAAGAGTTTCCATATTAGAAAAAAAATTCTCAAATGGGGTTACTCATCAATAAAATAGGATTGATAATCAGGAATTATAACACTGTTGATATTCAGGGATGCAAAGCATATATTTATAATGCATCTAGCTATCCATTTCAGTAACTGTTTTATTATTAGAGGATCACAGTGAGCTACAGTCTAATGAGGCAGGCAAAAATGACAGGGCACAAGGTGGGACTACACCCTGGACTGGGACCAGTGTAAATGTAATTTGAAAAATAAAATTAGGTTTAAATGGTCTAGATGTGGTTTTTCTGCATAGTATTTCCTCCATAAAGAAACAGAGGAATCAAAGTAGTAAACATCAGACAATTTTCATTAAAAAAA
This sequence comes from Lepisosteus platostomus, assembly GCF_059453375.1. Lineage (NCBI taxonomy): Eukaryota > Metazoa > Chordata > Actinopteri > Semionotiformes > Lepisosteidae > Lepisosteus > Lepisosteus platostomus. The sequence continues at coordinate 17,408,426 of NC_142611.1, forward strand.
TAATTTGCTAATTTCTTTTCTCCTTCTGGATCCATTCTGCGTTGATTTCTTTCAACATGTCATGTATCTATCTTTCACAGGCCTTGAGCAGTTGATGTAGTTAAAGAAAGAAAAAGTTTAATTTGGGGCTAGATTTTCAAAATGGAAACAGTTCTCCACGTTGCTAATGGCCATTTGAAATGTACAGTATTGCACCTGAGTAATCCAATCAGTAAAGAGAAGGGTTTTTTTAAATTCAGTATGATGATTTTATGTAAAAAATGTTCACTGACAAATGGGCATCACAAACAGGAAGGAGACTTGGAGACTGCTTCAGAGAACATGTCAGGGCAGTGAAGATTCAAGATTTCTCCAAGCCCATAGTTTCTCATTTCACCTCTGACGGCCATGATCACACTGATCTCTCTGTCTGCATTCTCAAAGTAGGGTTTCTTAACTCCTATAGCAGAAACTAAAATTATCCTGAAACACCTTCTCCCTTCTCTCAACAACAGACTTGTTTTCTTCTAATTCTCTCTATTTGTAGATTTCGTTTCACACCTCTACTCACCTCTCGACCTCGCACCACTTGATTGGCCACTCTGCCTCTCCCCTGCTCCTAATTCCTTCTCTCTCCTGGCTTTCATTTTCCCATGCTATATTATCTTTGCTGACTGCCCTATCTTTCTTACACCAGAAGAAGGCTCCACAGCCAAAATGTTGTTTCCTTTCTTGTCTTTTCAGCGTGGAATAAACCTATAACTTGTTCCAGCCATCATAAATGTTCATAATCAACTATATCATATCACAGTAGTTGAAGTAGGTAGGTGTGTCAGCATGTGTGGGGTGCAAAGGAAAAAGTAAATGTTTATTCCATGCTGAAAAGAGAAGAAACACAACGTTTCGGCTGTGGAGCCTTCTTTGGTTGTGACCCGAAGAAGGTCGCACCTGAAGAAGGCTCCACAGCCAAAATGTTGCGTTTTTTTTTTCTCTTTTCAGCATGGAATAAACCTTTACTTGTTCCTACAGTACATGATACTACTACAACAAGAAATACTACTAATAACAGTTTAGGTTTATTGTAAGAGTGACATTTTATTTAAAAACCCTTAATAATTAATTATAATCAATAATGAATGAATACAAGTAACAGTCTTTAAATTAATAGTTATATATATAAAATTTAATATAATAATTTGATTTTTTCTTACTCCTCCAGGATTATGATGTCCATCTGCCCATTGACCTAGTTCAATAGTAGTTTTTCTTCACTGTGTTCATCAAAGACACACAGCACAGGAATAGTAATTCATCTTCAGTCATTTGGTTTACACAGTGGTGATAATTGTATTGTAAACCCTTGACAGCAGTGTAATTTCCATGACAGTGGGTGATCTAGTTTGGGACAACATTCTCTGTGACATCCTCTATAACATGGATTGAGTGACTAAATGAAATGTTTCCCTGTCATACAGTAATGTTTCAGCTCCATCACCTTGTGGTATTGATGCTTTGTGACTTCTTCATTTAAAAATGGACACAGATGGTACTTTATGGTTGGCTTGTACTTTTTGTAATGATCAAAGTGCAGAAGGCTCCTTAATATAAATTTGAAACAAGCAAACAGAGCATACTATTTATTAATGTGTTCAAACTTGTCTTTCAAAGTCAATGCTGTCATGCCTTGGAGATATAAATCTTTTTAATTTCATTATGCTTTACTCTTGAAAAAGTCTGTTTGCATAGCTTTCTTCTAACACAAGGGACACACATAACAACAGTGTTTCTCCTCTTCACTGATATGCTAATTTTGAATGGTCATAACATAAAGTATGGTCTTATTAATCTCATTTTAGCTTTTCTAAGTCTAATAAGGCTTGTACTTTAACTTTAGCTATATAAAATAAAGTTTATTTAGAGATGAATGATCAGTGTCGCAGTTTAAATAATGTGAGTCAGGAAACTAACACAGCGCCACCGGATTTAATAACGCAATAAAAACGCTATAAAATAATGTGACACAGTACAGCACAGTACAACAATACTGACCATGACTTTAGAAGCATAAATTACCTTACACTCAATTTAAACACAAGCTGACTTTCTGTATGAACCTCTAAGCTGGTTCATACAGAAAATGTAGAAATGCATTAGCCTGATCATGATTAAAAAACACATAATTAAACACGCGTTTGCGATTTAAATCAGAACACGATTTAAATCAATATAAATGTTTATATTGTAACGCATACTGTCCAGCCTCCATTTCTCTATAAAAATTTACTGTTGCACACACACACACAATAGAAGCAGGAACCGCTGTCAGAAGGGAAGATATGTTCAAAATATCGCAAATATCGATCATGTTGCGATATTTTGAAATATAAAAGTCAATTGATTGTCCATAATATCGCTTACCTAGTTTTTCGAAGAAATGTTTGTTAAAATAAAAGTCCAGCACCAGCTGGATTCGAACACACAACCTGCCAGTTGGTAGTCACGCACCTAGACCAGTAGGCTACAAGACAGCTCGCATGATCAGGCAGGCGAAACAGCCCTACACAGCCCTGCCGCAGTACATGGATATAATCATACCGTTATTAAATCCTTTAGATACGCGATTCCATATTATATTCCCTTTTAATCAAATTCTAAAAGTATGCTTGTTGACTCCGGTATCACGTTAGTTAAAGACTTCGAAGCTTACAATGTTTAGGGAGAAATGGAATACCGGTGTGTATTTTTCCTTGTGATATTTTAAGCTCTAGTTGAATGATAGGTGTCGCATTTTAAATCATTTTCGTAGCTAGAAATTATGAAACGCCCTGTTAAAAGCAAGGAAGTTTTTATGCCCCGTTGAAGTAAAACAAAATGCCTGACAAAGTATGGCTTGGACAGATTCCAAGTGCTTGTACAAATGTGCTAAAGAAATTATACTTTGAGTATACAGCTTGTCCAAAGTCATACATTATTAATACTATTAGTAATATCTTCAGTAAAGGCTTTGATGCATAAATATTTCTGATAAAGGTAGGTTGTGTACTTTTGTCCAACTGAGCAATCTTGCTTTCATAAAATATACCAACATTTTAATGACTGATGATTAACATGCTGTAATACACAGTTCAAAATTAAAGGCTCAAATGCTGTACATGAGAGGTTAAGCTCCCCCTGGCGGTTTTACAAGGCGACGCCGGATAGTTAGTCACGTGACACACGTGAAATGCGTGATACCGCGTGATACTGTGAAACGCCCACCGGGGTATGCCGCGAAATACCTCACCCATTTTGAATGGCTGCATCTGTATTCTATCAACAGAAGACAATTACTTCTTTTTAGCCTGTTGTATTTTGCACTCACATTTTGAATACTTGCATCAAGTGATCACTCAGTCTTCTTTATTAAAAACTTTTAGTTACCTTTGTTTGTCACTATAGAACAAGCTCCAGAATATAAACAGTTGCTCTTCTCTAAACCAGTGTTATTATAGCTTTATCTTTTCTATAATGGAGTGACCAAAATTATACACAAAATTCTAAATGAGGCCATACTAATGCATTATAAAATGTCAACATAATGTCCATTGGTTTAAATTCTGTGCTTTTAAAGATAGATTCTAACATTTTGTTTGCCTTTTCAAATGCTTTTGCAGTGTAGATGAGGTACTGTAATTGTTGTGTCAACAAAAACATCTCAGTATTTCCCATTTTGTATTTACATCGTATGTTGTTGCTACCTGCATGTAAAATCCTGTGTTTGCTAATATTAAATGTCATCTGCAAACTGTTTATCCAGACTTGAAATGTATTTAAATATTGTAATATGTCATTTGCTGTTTCTTTTGTGTTGGCCAATCCCCCATATTCTGTATCAACACAGATCATCGACAAATTTGGAAGAACATTGTCGTAGAATGGATCCTTGTGGAACTCCACTATTTATATTGTCCCAAAATGAACAGTCACTACTTATCTGTACTCTCTGTTTATTTATTAACCAATCCTAGGTTGCTTAAATTCAGAAAATGATATGACCTTAAGATTTGCAACACCTCAAGTCCCTTTTTCCAAAACAGAGCTCAAGAGCTGTCATTTCCCTAGTTCCACCTCTTGCTTATGGCTAATATACAGGTAGTTGATTGCCTGCTTGCAGCTGCTTGAGCATTTTATTCATCTCTAGTGGTGATAACTGCATTATATATTGAAAGGGAATGTTTGGTTGCTTTTACAACCTTGGATCTCTGAAAATCGGATTGACCCTCCCCTTGTGTCTTACTTTCAGTGAACTCCTTGGAAAGCCACGCCTGCATCCCTATAGAAATGTATTGAGATAAGGTCTCAGGATTTTGTCAGTGTAAAGCACTTCTCTATTGGTATTGACTGTATTCATTTTCAGCCACATTTGGAGGTTTTAAAGGTATATGCATGTGTAGAACATTCATTACATTTACAAAAATACACTAACTTAAACATCTTAAGTATGCTATCTCTTTATATTCACCATTTCATCTTTTTATTAGAATTTGACTAAATGACTGCAGAGATTATTTTGGCGTTCAGTGCACTTAAATCTTTTATGGCCTTGGTCAACATGCAGACATAAAAAGAAAAAAGACACACATGCAATGTTAGTGTTGAGTATGATCAAGTTTTCTTTCCTTCTGGGTCATTCAACACAGCCATATTAAGAAATTTGAGAATAAAATAATATACTCATTTATAAGCTTCCCTTTTCTCTTAAACAGTTTTTCCTGTATATGGACATCATTGCATTATTTTTACATTGTTAAGATTTGACTTTAAAGTGACTGAAAAATAATACTTTTAGAGGGTGACAGAGACAGATGAAAATTATTACCAAAACCTTTATTGTATTTCTAATGCATATAAAAATGTTTTTGTAATTCTGGCAATTGTAGTTTAATACTTTTAGGACATACAGTACTGTCAATACCACTCAAATTAATTAATTATTGAAATGTTTCAAACAGTTGATTTGGCGACATATGCAGTAAATTCAAATGTATCAGGAAAATGCAAAAAGGAGTTTTTTTACTGAATGTAGAGCTTCTTCCAGCTGAACATTGTGAAATTTATAAAACCTTTAATCAAACTAATTGAATAATCTGGCCTTGTTATCAAAAGCTGAAGATTATATGTTACTTTCATAGTTTAACTGAAATATTTAACACTTTAAGAGCTGAAAACAATAAATTAGTTCTAATTATTAGTTCAATAAAGATATCAATCTAGTGACAAAAAGAATACACGCTAGAAAATTTGCATCATGAATAACTGAAAATCTCCGAAAACAATTAAGTTTAACCTTTGAAGCTAACAATTAGCTGAATAAGGTTAAGACCTGAAGTGTAATGTGAATCTACAAATACTGCATCCCTCCATGAATGGAGTTATGTAGAACTGCTGTAAAATATTTAAAATGAGTTCCCCACTTTAACCATTGACCCATAGGTAACTTGAATAAGGCATATTATCCACATTAAAGAACAAAAAAATACAGAGCACATAGGAAAGTGTATTCATTTTTACTCAGTTCAGGATCTCTTTGCAACTTTGCTCAGCTTGGACTACAATTTCAATGCTGTATTTCAGGTTGCCAAGGAGACAGTTTTGTGCAAGAATCAGATTTTTTCTTCAGCCAATGCCATCTTTATCAACTACTGAAACAAGCAGCCATCACAGAAAAAGGCACTTAGATGCTGAAAGCAGTAAACAGTTTATGATAATGCTGCCCCCCAAAAAATCCATGGACCATTTTAAACAACAGAAAAATAACACATTTTGCCACTTTATGCTGCAAATGTACAGTACAGCATTCAAAGTATTCGAGGAAGTAAAACATAAAATTAATTGCATTATAAGAACTTCCATTTAAGTTTTCAAGATGAAGTACACTGCAGCTCATCATAATTTATGACAGCATCACTTTTTTCCTGCCCCTCTGTAATTCCTGATGAGTTAAATGTATTTTCTACATCTATTTATCCTGTGAAAAGGTATTCCAAACAGTATGACAACAACATTTCAGAGAGGTAATGATGATGTTTCTGTGCATTTTTCTTTTTGAAGGAGGCTCATCTTGGTCCCAGACAAAGTCTAAAATCTATGATGATGAACAAACATTTTAAGTTTTTTTTTATCTTTACTTGCTATTTGCCATAAAAGTTGCCATTAGCATCTTTTTGAGAAAATAACAATTCCTTCTATGCTTATAATTTCTTCTACTATTCATGCTTGTCTTTTCCAAACTCATAAGGCTAATGTGCATCTCCTTTTCACAACCATAATATAAATGTTCTTCATTGTTCCCAGAGGATTCATCAGTGTCCTTCCTGCAAGCAGTGCTACTACCAATGGAAGAGTTTGTAGCATAATAAACAGGAGAGGAGTACCTTGTATCCAAATAGCTGTTGCCTGCATAATTTTAATAGCACCTTTTTCAAGCCAGATTTTTGGCTTCTCGGAAGTCTATTTTTGCATTTGCATTTATTTGTGCCATCGGATTTTAAAAGAAAAATAACGAAGGAGACATTTGTAGAGAGCAGACAAAAAAATAAAAGCAGGATATGCACAGAGCTCAATGCATATTTCCAAGGTAACCAGAAATTACAAAAAGAAATAGAATTACATAACATGACAGGATGTTTTGTGTTTTTGTCCTAGTCTGAAAACATACTATAATATAAAACTTTCAAAACCAGTAACACAACCTCACAATCTGGAAAAGGAAGGAGCTGATAAGATAATGTGTAGCAGGACATTCAGTATAATCTTTCGCAACAGCAGTCATATAACATACTGTAGGCAACCAACTGCTGACCACATATTTTACATTTTCCTTACATCTAAGACACTTCAATGTAATTTGACTAACATGTAAAAATAATTATAAGTATTAGGTTAATACTGAAGTACCACCATTACACCAGATTGCTTGCATAGGGATCGGTGCTGACGTCTACTATACATCTCACAGCATAATTGACTTGCACATCACAGAAAGGTCTGCATGCCTACCAGGTTTTCAAAATGTCATACCCTGAAACACATACTCAAAAAACAGAAAGGAAGAAGATGATGTGTGACAGGAAGTACTATACACCCACCCCCTTTTATCATGCTCTAAAAACAGGCGCTGCTGAGCAGTTTGATTTGCAAGACATCATTGACAGCTGGTTACGTACTTTGAAGCAAAACTGGATGAAGGCCAATTATTTTCAATGACTGAATTTTCTTGTGCTCATCTTAGGAAGTGATGAGAAATTAGTTAACCCTCTGTTTTTTACACCATTTATGATATTGGTTAATAAACATTTTGTTGCTGCATCGTTGGGAAGAGCAATGAGGGTTGAAGTTCATTTTGATTTAATGCTCTTAGTAACAAAATCAGTAGAACCATTTGTCAGGACCAGGAGGAGTGAAAAAGTTTTACCTTAATTGCACACAACACAGTTTTGCAGTTTTTGTATGAGGCCTGAATGAATTCTATCAGCTATAAAAACATTCTCAACAAAGTATTAACAATTTTAATTCGTAGTATTTTCTAATTCAGTACCTTTTGAAGATGTATACAAATAAGACAATGTTCTTTGAGACACATCTCATGCTAAAAGGGAATGGTTTACTAGTAATGAAAGGGAATGTATTAGGAATACCCTTCTCAATAGACTTCTTTAAGTTCCAGACTTAAAAATAAATGATTAGGCAACACACTAGTACTTCCATGAGTTCATCTAAAACAAATAGTTGCAGAATGGAACAAATGTGGTAAAGCTACGACCGGACAACTTACAGATATTATATTCTGAAGCATTTTAGCAGTAATTCCAAGTAAATTCCAAGCAATTCCAACTCAAGTAAATGTCCAGTTCTAAATATAAACTCATCCCCACCTTTTCCATTGAATTGTGTGATTTATTTAAAACATAGAAAGTAAGGAAGCACTTAATTAGTTTTTCATAGTGTCACTTTAAATACTGTATGAGTAATTTTCCTGTAGCACTCAATTGCAAAACTAAATCTCTGAATTGAAAATGTAGAAATGCTTGACAAACAACTTTAAAAAGTAGTGAGGTCATAAATAGCAAGATACAGATGCAGCCATTCAAAGTGCGCGGTACAGACACGTACCGGAGGTAATTGGCTGCGGCGTCGTGCATCGTGACGTGGGATGACGCAAAATACCGCGGTGCGTGATTGGTTGACCGACAGGGGCACTCGTGGTCCGTTGGTCTGTCGTAGAAAGACTTACTGTAAATGTCTTTACTGTGCCCGTTGTAGATATTGAATTTTAAAACTGAAGGGAAATCTTAGTAGCTGAGCATAAAAAGAATAGGAGCATACTGTAACGCGTGTGAAGGCCATAAACGATATTAATTTTGGAACATAAACATACAGTATATAGCTGGTCTTGGTACTTTAAAGGAAAAATACACACCGGTATTCCATTTCTCCCTAAACATTGTAAGCTTCGAAGTCTTTAACTAACGTGATACCGGAGTCAACAAGCATACTTTTAGAATTTGATTAAAAGGGAATATAATATGGAATCGCGTATCTCAAGAATTTAATAACGGTATGATTATATCCGTGTACTGCGACAGGGCTGTGTAGGGCTGTTTCGCCTGCCTGTTCATGCGAGCTATCTTGTAGCCTACTGGTCTAGGTGCGTGACTACCACCTAGCAGGTTGTGTGTTTGAATCCAGCTGGTGCTGGACTTTTCTTTTAACAAACATTTCTTCGAAAAAATAGAATAGCGATATTATGGACAATCAATTGACTTTTAGATTTCAAAATATCGCAACATGATCGATATTTGCGATATTTTGAACATATCTTCCCTTCTGACAGCGGTTCCTGCTTCTATTGTGTGTGTGTGTGCAACAGAGTAAATTTTTATAGAGAAATGGAGGCTGGACAGTATGCGTTACAATATAAACATTTATATTGATTTAAATCGTGTTCTGATTTAAATCGCAAACGCATGTTTAATTATGTGTTTTTTAATCATAATCAGGCTAATGCATTTCTACATTATCTGTATGAACCAGCTTAGAGGTTCATACAGAAAGACAGCTTGTGTTTAAATTGAGTGTAAGGTAATTTATGCTTCTAAAGTCATGGTCAGCATTTATTATTGTACTGTGCTGTAAACTTTTTCTGTGCCTAGTCACATTATTTTATAGCGTTTTTATTGCGTTATTAAATCCGGTGGCGCTGTGTGTTAGTTTCCCGACTCCCATTATTTAAACTGCGACACTGATCATTCATCTCTAAATAAACTTTATTTTATATAGCGTTTTAAGCGAATAGGTAATTAGATTGCTCATAAACCTAATCTACATAAAAACGCTTTTTCTACATAAACACAGCATGACTGCTCTCTGAAAATGCTTTTCCTTTATTTTTAAAGTAGGCTCAGATTTCAACTATAGATCGTATTATTATAAACTTTCTTGGAAAAATGTATTTTATGTAAACCATGTTTGCTATTAATTCATTTAGGGCTAAAATACGTTCATTGTCTTCCAATCGAGTCGACATTGGAAGCCTGCCACACCCGGACTGTTAAACCAACGCATTAGCACGTCAAAGCCCATTGAGCCAGTATTGGCTTTAGTATTCCCCCCCTCTCCCCTCAATTCAATTCAATTCAAGGTGTTTTATTTGCATGACAGATGGGTACAAGCAGTGTTGGGTATGTATATTGTAACGCTTACGGCAGACAGGCACTGTGTAAGAGCCGGCGCACCAGAGCAGCGCACCGAGGGAGCATCTGCATTTATAACTTAGTTTTTAAAATTAGTCAAGCAATATGAAGCATCTCCTTTTACTTAGTGCCTGAGCATAAAGAGAATAGGAGCATACTGCAACGCGTGTGAAGTCCATAAACGATATTAATTTTGGAACTTAAACATACAGTATATGGCTGGTCTCGGTACTTTTAAGAAAACATACACACCAGTATTCCATTTCTCCCTAAACATTTTAAGCATCGAAGTCTTTAACTAACGCGATACCGGAGTCAACAAGCATACTTTTAGAATTTGATTAAAAGGGAATATAATATGGAATCGCGTATCTCAAGAAATTAATAACGATATGATTATATTCATGTTGCAAAAGAACTGCAAGGGACATAAAAACTCCCTTGCTTTTAACAGAGCATTCCATAATTTCTAACTACGAAAATGCCAGGTGAAAGGATTTGTAAACATATTTTGTTAAAGCAAGTCAGTTTTTTCCGCAACACATAAAAGACATTTTCCCAAGAAAGTTTAGCCTTTGTCACTAATGAAACCACTAAATAAAGACATAAATATAGAAATCTTAAGATTTGTTTTATTTAATGTTGGTAGCAGGATGAACTGTCAGAGTGTATATTTTGTCGCAGAGTTGCTGCAAGATGTTAACAGTGAAAAAGGTATTTAGAAATGAGTTATTTCAAGATGAAAATTTTCAGAATAATTGCAAATCTAGCAGGATAGAGAAAGCACAGAAAACTGGCAGTTAGATTGATCAGATTAGTATGAAAAGTCATTTAGCAAAGGGAATGAGAAGAGTGACAAACTAGTATACTTTAGATCTTTTTTTTCTGAACCAGGGAAAATCTGATCATGTTTCCCTATAACAATAATAAAAAACTTTATTTGATATATCACCATTAAAGGTGGCATCTCAAAGCAATACAGTAGATGTAAAAACAGATAAAAGGACCACAGATTACAAAGTAAATGCATATAAGAAAGACAAGCAGTTAGAGGTGCTACCAAAATTAGAAAATGAAGCAGATACAGACACTAAGTCTTCTGAAAAGAAAGGTTCTGAGGTTAGATTTAAACTGGCCCTGGTGTGTGTGTGTTTGTGTCTGTCTGTCCTGTGATGGACTGGCGCTATGTCCAGGGTGTATTCTGCCTTGTGTCCGTCGCTTACTGGGATAGGCTCCAAATCCTCTGTACTGGATAAAGAGATTAGAAATGGATGGAAGTAAAGGCACTGTGTGGATGGAACTATACACAGTGTTAGAAACCCACTATGAAATGGCAGCATCTCACTGAGAATAAAGCATTTTATAGTGCTGGCTTAAGGAAACAGCCTTTCCACCTCTCTTGCACATCAGTATCCATACCTAGTTATTTAAACAAATTGACTCTAATTATAAATATCTTAATATGCTGGCTCTGTGGATCCGCATCAGCTATGTTTGCCCATTCCTTCAATTCATGTGGATCCAATGCACAGTTCAACGCTAGCAACTACACAAAATCTAAAATATGAGCTCTACTTGCCACTTACAATACCAACAGTACCAGCTAACTTTAGTAGTGACATTTTCATGGATCTTTTTAACAATAAAATTTACAACATCAGACTTCAAACAGGCCTCAAAAAAGTCTGGTACAAACATTTTCAGCATGGAATAAACCGTTACTTTAATGGTATAAACCTTAAATGGATTCATATTCTCAATAAGATTTGGTGCTCAGTAACATGACTTAGAAAATGACAGAAGACATACGTATCATGCTTATCCTTCTATTTTTCATAATCGTAAACTCCTTAAGGCAGTTACATTTTCTCTGTTCTGACCTGGAGTTACAGAGAAATTTAAATTCTAATAAGAGATTTGTAATGAGGAAAGTCATAAGTCATAAGTCTGATGTTGTTTTGCAACATGAATATAATCATATCGTTATTAATTTCTTGAGATACGCGATTCCATATTATATTCCCTTTTAATCAAATTCTAAAAGTATGCTTGTTGACTCCGGTATCACGTTAGTTAAAGACTTCGAAGCTTAAAATGTTTAGGGAGAAATGGAATACCGGTGTGTATTTTTCCTTCAAAGTGCCGATTCCTGGAATCTGACTGGCTGACACCCCTCTGAAGTGGTTCCATAAAATCTGGTATACGGAAAAGAAAGCGTTGATAAATACAAGTGTCTTTTAATACACTCTTTGCTGTGCTCTTGAGGATCCTTGTGATATTTTAAGCTCTAGTTGAATGATAGGTGTCGCATTTTAAATCATTTTCGTAGTTAGAAATTATGAAACGCCCTGTTAAAAGCAAGGGAGTTTTTATGCCCGTTGAAGTAAAACAAAATGCCTGACAAAGTATGGCTTGGACAGATTCCAAGTGCTTGTACAAATGTGCTAAAGAAATTATACTTTGAGTATACAGCTTGTCCAAAGTCATCCATTATTAATACTATTAGTAATATCTTCAGTAAAGGCTTTGATGCATAAATATTTCTGATAAAGGTAGGTTGTGTACTTTTGTCCAACTGAGCAATCTTGCTTTCATAAAATATACCAACATTTTAATGACTGATGATTAACATGCTGTAATACACAGTTCAAAATTAAAGGCTCAAATGCTGTAAATGAGAGGTTAAGCTCCCCCTGGCGGTTTTACAAGGCGACGCCGGATAGTTTCCTGCAGAGCGTCAAATGATACGTGACACCGCGTGACACCGCGACACGCCCGCCGGGGTATGCCGCGAAATACCTCACCCATTTTGAATGGCTGCATCTGTACATGTAAGTTGGATACATGGATTTCAGAATTTATTTTCTAGCACTTCTTTAATCCAGATTTTTTTGAGTAATAAAAATGAAAAAATTGTTAGAATTACTGAATTAAAACTAAAATACCTCCACTGCACCAGACTCACCCACAGATATATGCAAAGAGCTCAGTGCAGAGAAGTGCTCAAAAACACTTACAGTATTTCAAAGGTTTATAATGCATCTCACAGCTTAATCAGAGAGCACATCACAGTAAGGATTTTCTTTAATCACCGTAGCCAGGGCCAAAGCACATGCATTGCTCATTCTGCCTCTGCTTGCCTGCTCCACTTTCTGGAATGGTCTTCTCACATGTACTGATCATAGAAATTCTTGAGAGATGCAGAAGTTTTCTGTAATGCAATTAACTTTCAAATGGGAGTTCAGAATGGGGGCAAGGTAGAGTGTTTGATTAAATTCAAAACTAAAACTGTCAAGGCAGCATTTGAAAAATGATGTATCCACTTTAATTAAACATAAATGTAAATAGTTTCACTTTCTGAATTAAGTATAAAATTGATTCAATAACAGATAAGCTTGTTAGGATTTTGCGCTAAGTCTGCTGCAGTATTAAGGAAAAGGAATCCCCTTAAAAAAGAATTGAAGTTCATTTCTATCCTGAAATCATTCAAAAGTCTTTTATGTCAAGGGTTATGAGATTGTTGTGATGAATAACTGTAATAATAGAATATGTTTTAAGAGCATGATTAATTCAATATTTATAGCTCTCTAAAAGAGAAAGGTAATTAAACATATTTACACAGGGCTATATTTAGCATTTGAGAGAGTGGTTAGGGTTGGGTTTGAAGTTTGTTGTGTGATTAGTATCCATAAGTGTAATTCATATTATATTTTTGGTAAAAAAAAATAATTGAAAATATCATATACTGTACTGTAGCAATTGAAAATGGCAACTGTTCAATGAATGGAAGAAGTTTTATTATTTTCATGTTAATACTTTTCCAAAAACCCCACCAATCATTATCTACTTAACACTAAAGCAACCCGTGAATAACAGCAAAATCAGACAGATTTTTAAATTAAAATCATATTTATTATTCCCTTTCTTTGTTTTGTCTTTGACCTCCCACTGTTTGTACAGTATGTGCTCCATTCTGTGCTTACTTATGTTTTTTTTTAAATACAAGATATACATCCATCCATTTTATAACTGCTGTATCCCATACAGGGTCATGGGGAGCCTGAGCTTTTCCGAGCAAGCAATTGGTACAAGGCAGGATACACTCTGGATGGGACATTAATCCATCACAGGGCACATACAGACACAGACATGCACACACAAAGGGGCCAGCCACTTTTTCCAGAATCCAACTAAACTACTGTACCAGTATGTCTTTGGACTTTGGAAGGAAACTGGATCACCCAGTGCAAACCCATGCAAATAAAAGGGCACATACAAATGTGCATTCAGAATGCACACTGGATAACTGAACCTCACACACCTTAATGCACTACAGTGTGCTGCACATTTTTGAAGAAATATTATGTTGTCGGACTGCACTACTTCATACTGCACTACTGCCAGGTGCAAAAGTGAATGCTTAACTTGGTGTCGATGCTGAGGGATAATCTTTTTCTAAATTATAGAATTTAAGCTGTATACTGTTTATACTTTTATACATTTTAAACTGTGTATTACACCCCCCACCCAACCACCACCCCCAGGACAAAGATGATAAAGTGATAGAAATTCAGTCAAAGTCAAAAGGGTGCAGTGTGTTAACACAAACTTGTCTGCTATCACAGCCGCTTGTAAGAGGGAGGTTGCTTTCTGCTCAATGAAATAAAAACTACAGCAATGTCAGGCAGACAGATTTTAAAGTCTTCAAACAAAATTATCTGCTTAAATTTGTCAAAATTCACTACTTTGCAAACAGTATACGACTTTCCAAAGGTGACCTTTTCTCTCATGCAAAATCAACAAAGGTTTGATTTATTTTGTAATTTCAGAACCTCTGAAAGTTTGCCTCACCTTAGGGACTAATTCATAGTATAGTCAAAACAAAACACCCTCTGGTAATCACATGAAGTAATATCCACTAATTTACCGAAACAGTAGCATACACGTCAATGAACTGCAGTGTGATTGTACTTTATACCATATAAATATACTGCATACAGTACACAGTATGATATCATATGGATTTAAACCACCACAAGTGCCACCTATCAATCTTTGGTCAGTGGATTACATAATGCTACTTTTGAGGTATTTGGAAGAAATACTGCTTGTTCTGAGGGGTTGCATCTGTTCTTCTTTTATTCACTGTTACATGCTTGGGACTATTTAGGGACTCAGGGGAAAACTGTATTGAGGACACTGGTCTGCAGTTGTAGATGGAGTCTGGAATAGAATCTGTTCTCCTTGATATGTTAAGAGAAGTGTCCATTCGATTGAATTCTGCTTACTAGTTCTTCTGAACCTATACATATACTTTGGAGTGTTGGAGGGTAGCTAGCAGCTATATCACCCTGCAACTCACAGCTGGTAACTCACTAAAGCATGAGAGACCTCCTGGGAAAAATTAAGGTTGCTGCTGGAAGAGACATTAGGGGGTCCACTAGGGGGTGCTCACCCTGTGGTCTGTGTGGGTCCTAATGCCCTAATATAGTGACGAGGACACTATACTGTAAAAATGCCCTGCCCTTCAGATGAGATGAAAACTGAGGTCCTGGCTCTCTGTGGTCATTTAGAATCCCAGGGCATTTCTTGAAAAGAATAGGGGAGTTACCACGTTTTTCTGGCCAAATTTCCCATTGTTCTATAACACTCATGGCTTCCTAATAATCCATATGAATTGGCTTTATCCCTCTGTTCTCCTCCCCAGTGATAGCTGATGTTTGGTGAGCAAACCGTGTGCAGTATTGCTACCTTCAGAAGAGACGAGTCAAGAGTTAGCTCATGGGCCATTGACACATGTATTACATAAATAAAAGTTAATAAAATAATATTCCTCCTTCCATTGTAATTAATAAAAAGATAATATTGTTATACAGCTTAAGGTGACTAAGAAGTGTCTCTTAGATTTTACATAAAGTTTGTAACACTGGTAAGAATAATGACTTCTAACTTACAAGGAGAGAGGATGCTTGCTTAGGTCTGGGGGTTCCCTTGAGCAGAAACAATAGTAAAGTTTACCTTAGTATACCTAAGGAAGTTGTGGATTAATGATTGGCAAGGAGCAGCACAGAAAGAGACAATATTAGATCACATTAAGAGCACAAAGGGGACAGAGAAAGGAGAAGCAGGCAACAAGGGAACAAGGAGAGGAGAGAGAAGTCCCGAGGAGTTGGGACTTGAAGCTTGTGCCAGGCGAGAACCCCTACTCCTTGATCATCCAAATCAAACCTCACTGGAGCTAAGTATTTGAACCTTGTTAGTAAGAGCATGCATTTCTGTGTTTTTTAGGGAACTTGGGTTTCCTGGATAAAAGATACCTCAGTTAGAAACATCTTTCCTGCTTAGGGTGCTTTTTAGGGATAGGGATATAGGCTCCCATTTATTTTGTGGCACCCAGCCTGCAGCCATATCACTCTGCAACTCACAACTGGCAACCCACTGAAGCTACCTGGATAGGAGACCTCCTGGGAAAAACTAAGGTTGCTGCTGGAAGAGGTGTTAGTGGGGCCAGCAGGGGGCGCTTACCATGCGGTCTATGTGGGTCCTAATGCCCCAGTATAGCGACGGGGACACTATACTGTAAACAGGCGCCGTCCTTCGGATGAGACGTAAAACCAAGGTCCTGACTCTCTGTGGTCATTAAAAATCCCAGGGAGTTTCTCGAAAAGAGTAGGGGTGTAACCCCAGTGTCCAAGCCAAATTTCCCATTGGCCCTTACCAATCATGACTTCCTAATAATCCCCATCTATGAATTGGCTTCATTACTCTGCTCTCCTCCCCACCGGTAGCTGATGTGTGGTGAGTGTTCTGGCGCACTATGGCTGCCGTCGCATCATCCAGGTGGATACTGCACATTGGTGGTGGTGGAGGAGAGTCCCCATTACCTGTAAGTAAATTCCACCTTTGAGTGGTATGTCCAGAAAAGCGCTATATAAGTGTTAGCAATTATTGTTATTATTAATTAATCCAGGGTACAGAGAGAGAAATTTAACTACAGGTTACTTTGTATTGAGTTAGAAGGCAGCTCATCTCTTGTGTCACCTCTGTAGGCATATTAAGGGTTTAATGCTTGGTAGCAGTCTGGGGTTTTCGGGGTAACCAGAATGTTAGGCCTCTGAAACACCTTGTTTGTAAATACTGTATGTAAAGATGCTTGTGTGTTGTATGTTGTGTGTAGTGTAGTTTGTGTCCTGTCATTGTAATAAATATTTGTTTTAACTAAGTGTGCCTGGATTATTGTTCTTCTCAACAAAGCTGTGCCAGAAAACAAAGAATTCACGTGCTTCCAATTATACCTTGCTGAGTTCTACAATCTCAGGCTCATAGCTTGACATTTAAGCAGCATGCAATCCTCTGAGTGTTCAGTTGCTGACTGGCTACAAGACAGACAAAAAACAGACTTCATTCAGTTCACAGAGGAATGTTGATCCAAATTCTGAGAGTGGTGAAAATAGCTTTTTTTTTGTTCAAATTGTCAAATTTCACTGTCAGAGACTTCATTTCAAAACCCTGGTATCAGAGCTGACAGGTTTAATCAGAAAAGGAAAAATGTTGCACCAAAATGTTGAAATTCCTGAAAATTTCAACAGAACATTCTGATGCCATTTCTTGCATGTAGACTCCAAACATAGCAACACAGTTTGTGCAATGTTTTGAAAGTTCTTTCAGATGTAGGTAATAGCAGAAATCACCTATTAATGGCTGCTATAAATTAATTAATTGCAGAAATCACCTCAGCAGAAAGTTGAGATGTCAATGTCCAGAGACAAAATGGCACGTTTTGCAAGACATGCCTCTCATATTTTGAAAAGACCCATAACAGTTTGATCTGTACCCTGCAGAGTTCAATCATATGTGTGGTGATGTCAGATTAAAACATTTTTTTGCAACCCATTTTTCATTGTGCAGTTTGGGGTAGTTTTGACATACAGTAAAAGTTCAAATTTCAAAATTAAAATGAAATGTGAAAATTCACTCTTTTCACTACGGTAGAAAGTTTGGTTTCTAGTGCTATGGCCTCAGAAAAGGTTAAGTTTTTGATAAAAAAAGACCATTCACTTTCTACTTTAGTAATTTTCTTAAGATGATATTTATGCACTCGTGAGTCAAGCACTGTAATATCTTTAGCATTTGACTGTGTTCTATAAAATGTAAAGGTCATTGATCAAGCTGTGATTAAAATAGCTAAATTCCTTAAATTTAGCTTGACACTGCTTTTAAAAAGTTATTGTTTTTGTCAGAATGATATTACATCATCAGGTGTAATATCTGATAAAACAATTTCTGATAAATTATCAGTTAAAAGACACAGAATTGAATGTGGTGATCTGTAACAATGTTTAAAATCTCCACATTGCGTACAAGTAAGAAGGGAGATTTGGTGGAAAAAAATAGTCAGTTTTTCAGTAAAATTTATTTTCTAGAAAAGGTCAGTTCTTTGCTTGAGAACACACCATACATTAATTACATCTACAAGTACAGATAGATCAGGTGTAGATGTTTGAAGCTGGGTATTCAACTATATTCAGCTGCATGAATCTATTGTGAAAATGTACAGTATACAAATACATCCAAAATAACATCAAATTATTATCAAGTTCTAACAGGAATAAGTAATAAAAAATGGATTGAGCATTCTATGTCCCAGCTACCTAGTCTGCTACAGCAATGGGTCCCCCCCACACATTAACTCTTCCTTCAGTTGGAGTTTAAGAGCTCAGTGTCAGTGCTCAAATCTTGCCCCTCTCAAAGCTTCCAGCTGCATATGGAGCTAATATTCCTTCTCTTTTTAGGGGTTCAGCTCGGAAGATATTCTCAACCATCCCATCTAGCATACTTCAGTAACTGTCATCTCATTTTTGGTTTCTGCATCAGGCTACTCATCAGGACCACCATCCACCACAGAGTTCCAGTCTCAAACTAGCCAGCGATACTAGTTGCTAACCATAGCTTTTCATGCACTGCACATCTGAATCTACTCACTGGTGATTCACTGCAAGTTGTAAAGGTTCTCTACAATTTTGAAGAAGGGACATGTTTTAGTGTTGCCATTATCAGGTACTACTTACTGTAAGTCTATTTTATTCATAATGTCTTTACTTATACATTTGTATGGATACAGCTTTACTTACTGTATTTCTGCAATACATTTTCTATTAGTTTTGCACCTGCACTATTCTACTGTGAGCCTTCTCTAAAGCCATACCCTTGATTATCCAGGTATTAGCCAGCCTAAGAAACACTAGGCTTTAGGCTTTTCAATCCATATGTGACTACTTTAATCCTGACTAGATCACTAGTTCCTAAGGATTAAAGAAACTAAGGTTATTTTAATTAAATGGTTGCTTTGTCTTCTTACACCACTTGTGTAAATGACTTATTTAATTACGTTTTAGAGATAATTGTTGTGTAGGAGTCGGTATTGGTGTAAACAAAACAATAGTCTATGCTGTTTGTAGACAGTTCAAGTTACTGTATAGATAGAGCTAGCCATTTCCTATTTCTCACCCCAAAGGATGTTTTGTTATAAATATATGATTTTGACCAAAATAAATTCAATATCTAGAATTTATAGCATAGACTTCTCATAATCATATTTCATCATGTTGTCACTCAACATAATCGGATCATTTTCTCAGAACCTGTAAAACTATTTGCATACAAATATTTGCATTCCAGTAAGTTAAGCACTATATTACTACTACAGCATGTAGGTTTTTCAAAACGTAGAGATAATGGTATACTGATGATTCTGTTTTTAAGCACTTTAGGGATTTATTATATTTTATTTGGGAGACTATTTTATTGTTTTTAGAGTAAAAAAAAAATGATGAAGGCTTAATATGGTTATGTATGGTTTAGAAATACATAATTATGTACATTTTGCCTTTATTTTAAAGACTGTTTCTATGTGTGAATTAAAAAAGTTTATAAGCCTTAACTGAATTAAAAAATGAAGAAACAGAATTTTATTAGCATATAACAGCTGGTCTATAAAACCTAGAATCAGATTAGGTTTTCAAGAGCATTACCGTTTTTAATACTCACAGTCAATTACATTTGCTGACCTTGCTGTTTCTATTTTGGGTTTCAGCATAGCTGTACTTGAAATACTCTTGTTGCTGAAACTTGGTGTTCCACATATAGATTTTTAGTGTTATGCTAAGGCTCTAGTTTAATAATATACTGGGAGGATGGGAACACAATACAAACATTTTACTGAAAGTGATTAAATTAAATTATAGTCTGGTGATATAGGGGACCTATTATTTCATTCAATCGTATAATACTTTTATTAGTAGTACTGCTGTAGTAGCAGTAGGAGCAGAAGTGCAAGCAGTACATTTTTAAATGTTTATCTGTAATCAATGAGACACTTAAATTTTAAAGAGAAAGTTTAGTAGTCATCTTCGTATTGTTGCTTAAAGTATTTAAACATAATAAAAATGGTGGTAATTTGGTAACAAGATGACTGTTAATAATGTAATGGCAAAGCAGCTTAAGTTAGAACTGTGCAAATTAACTGACAGAAAAAAGAAACGCAACATTTACTGAAATGGGAATACTATTGTAATAGCTTATGTACTTTCATAAAAAGTTGTCAATTTTTTAAGCCCTCTGTAAGCAATACAGCCTGAGCAGTGAGGCATTGCAACTTGCCAATCACAAGAAAGCTCATTAGGTGCACTTTTAATCAACGAGGTGGAACACACCTTTACAAAGGCCTTAATTCAAAGCTTACTGTAGGTCACTGCAAGGAAAGGATCACACTTAGTCAGTTTTCTGTGCATTCTCGAATGTCACCAGAAGCAAGGGAGAGGGCCACTGGCATGCTGCAGGCAGGCATGTCATGTGCCAGTGTTGCCAGACATTATAGAGTAAGTCGTTCCACTGTGTCCAGACTGGAGAGAAGGTTTCAGCAGACCATCAGGACAGATGACCATCCAAAATCCGGTTACCCATAAGTGACCAAACCAGAGCAGAACCGACACATCAGACTGGTCCATCTGAGAGATCATTTCAGATCTGCCACCCGTACTGCTGCTGAAACTGCCGGCAGACACATCAGTGACAGAACAGTGAAGCTCCATGTTGTTGGCCTTAGAACAAGATGACCTGTCAGAGGCCCACTGCTCACACCTCCTAGACATCACACCCGACTAGCTTGGCCCAGACAGAGACTGCAATGGACTCGTCAGCAGTAGCGTCAGGTCCTCTTCACGGATAACTCACTCTACAGCCTCTTCCACGCAGACAGGAGGGCCAGAGTGTGGAGGAGGAGGTGCTGCATTTCTTTTTTCCATCAGTACATATGTCTGGCTGTTTAAACACTGAGAGGACGAATTGTGGTCTAACAAAGACACCAAACATACTGCTTATCCATCCCTTACCAGAAAACTGTTTTGCTTCATAAGAGTCCAAGGAGACAAGGAGCTGCTGTATTAAGAGTATTTAGAGTAGCCTGTCAAACCAAGCCAGCATGTTTTGAGAAGGTGGGAGGATAGAAAAAAACCCACAACAGCACAATGAGTAGATAACTCTTCACGGAAAGGCATCAGAGTCAACCTGATACTTTGTATATGAGCTTCAGATTTAATTTTATTTTATTTGACAGTTTCTTCCATTTGTTTCTGGAAACCCTTGGCAACACATAGGCAAAACAGTGCATACACCTGCTGTATTTTTTTAACCTAAGGATACCCAGTATTGTGTGTAGCAGATCCTCCTGTCAGGTAGCATAGATTTGGAGAACCTATAGCACAAGCATAAACCACAGACTCTCCATTATAAGGTAAGCACTTTTTGAGTATACACTAGGTGGCACCTACAGTTTTGTCCTGCCCAGTTGAGTTTGGTCCTTTATCTAGGCTTTTCTTGTCTAATCTTAAATGTATCTTTCTTAATTCACCTGTTTGGACCAAGGTTTAGAATAAGCCATTAAACTTCAGATTTAAAGACACACCAACCAACAAGGTGTTGTAATTTCCCTGTCTAGATAAAATACACTTTTGCCAGTCTCTTTGAACAAGCTGGTATAATCCTGCACAAGACTTTATCATTATGATAATTATTTTAAATCACTAGCAAATCCTGTTTGGCCTGAGGATGAGACTGAAACGAATTGGAAACAGCATTTGTTGGTGCATTTTAAGTTCCCTATTTACACTGTAGGTAGAAAAGAGATGTTTTATTTTTTGTATGTTGTTTTATTGCATGATATAAACCCATGTGCAGGTTTATATCAAAGCTTTTAATTCTGTAAGATTTTTTATCAATTCAATACTATCAATATGTTATATTAGAATGATGATACATCATTTAAACAGCATTTATTCAGAAAACAATAAATGTGCTGGTCCATATTGCCCTTTTAAAATGCAATGACAGGGTATTTTACCTCTTATATGAAACTACAGTATATACATATATAAACTTCAAGATAAATAGTGAAATGGTCATAGATTTTATAAAATAGATTTTCACACACAAAAACCCACAACAGATGAGAAAGTAAAGCATCCATACTTCCATGCTTTACAGCATATTTCAGTTGACAGGAAATGGAAAAAAAAGAATCATCACTACCACCATGCACATCCTTTACATACCAAGCTACAGCTATATGGGAATGTGCATTTTGAGAATTTTCTGATGTTAGATTTTCTGAGCATGTATTGGGTCTCTAAATAACACCCTTGACCTAGTTATTACACAAAGTGTACAAGTTTAACATTTAATTATGCAGCCTACTAATCTAATTCTTTTTGAACATTCTCTCAAGTTTGAATGGCTTAATTCTGGTTTTACTGGGGAAATATATAATACACACAGCACCTTTACTCTGCAGCTGTGTTTAAATTTATGAGCTCAATTACCACCTCAGATTTTACTGAAACAGGCACAGCAGACTGACTATTAAGTAATTACAATGCTACCATACTGTAAGTAGTGCTCGAGATATGGTGGCACCTTTGAAAATATAAAAAAAGCTAAATGTAAAATATACCCCCTTATTCAGTGACTCAAGCTGTTAACTCAAATTAGAATAACTCAAACTTGAATACAACTAGAGAGCCACAAAGTTACAAGTTTTTCATACAGCACGGAAAGACAGCATTATAAAGTATAGCTTTTTAATGCTGTTTTTATCTTCAGTTTTGTTATTTTGTACTTCAGCTTAAATTTTAGTAATAAAATAAAATGAAAATAAAATTAATGTCATAATAAAATCATAGTAATGAATGAGTAATAATAAAAGTATTTTTAATACTGTTACACAAAGAGGGTTATAAAAATAGTGACTATCAGAAACATCAGATGACCAAGCAGATCAATCATTAAATGAATTAAATGATCATAACCCCCAGCTTGGAAAGAGTTTGCCAAGAATATACCCAAGCAGTTAGTACAATAAGAGGCACCTGAGTTTTTTTGTTCTCACACAATGTCCGTGAAAAGGAGTAATAATTCAGGCACACTTATTTTTAATAAATATTTGTTTAACCTAATTACACACACTAAACAGTACACACCATAAACATATAAGATGCAAGTAACACTATGTGCAAACTCATTAACAAAGGGTTTCAGAGGCCTACACCCTAACCACCCAGAAAACCCTCAGACTGCTACCAAGTAATCTAGGCCTACAAATACCAAAAGAACAGAAATTTTACTTCTAAACTAACAGAATATAGGTAAAAAAAGGTAAACTTTACGATTGGTGTTATGATTACGTTGGGTCACTGAATCTCGTATGACTACATCTCAGCAAACATCTCCTTGCTTTGAAGCGCCCGAAAACTAAAACTGTTAACACTAACCAGGTGTTACCCACTGGATCTAGATTCTTAAATAACTTATTATCACAAGAGTTATAACAAAAAGGTGGCTAGGAAGTAACAGATTCATTTATGATCGATTCTTTACAGTATTTCCTTTACAAACTATTTGAGCTACTTAAAGTAACTGCCACTAGAAATAAGATGTACTGTACAATGTATCTCTGAATTATTCTGCTTACTACACATGCATGAAATGTTTCCAAAATGTCGTCCTACTACCTCACAAATGTTGTAAAAACAGTATATTCCTTTATTATTGTTAATGTAATTTATCATTTAAATTATTGTAATGATTATTGCAATGGTATTCTGATGCATAGCCCACATTATGCCTTCTATACACAAAATAATCCAAGATGCCCCTGCAAGGATCTTTAATGAAACCTTCATTTAACACCCAGTACTGGCTTCTCTCCACTGGCTCCCAGTACAATACAGGACAGATTTCAAAGCTGTTTTAAACACCTACAAGAAAACTAAATGGGTTATCCCATCAATCAACACCTGCTTGATGAGCTTCTCTTCACACATAAACCAGGACAAACTCTGCAGGAGTCCAGTTATTTAAAGACTACCTGAAATTTAAAAAAACATAGGAGGCAGAGGATGATCTTTGCAGAAATAACATAAAATAAAGGCAAGACTAAGAAAGAGTAAGATCATAAACTTAAATGAAACAAATGAGAGAGGTTTAATACTTGGATTTTGCAGTCATACTGTGATAAACAAATGTTATGTTATATCAAAACAACATTTTTTATCTTAGCAAAAGTAAACAAGTACACAATTTTTTCAATTATATCTTCATATTAAATCATGTATCTCTAATTTGAAATACATTTAACAATGTATTGAAAGTCACGATCTGATTTAATGTACATAAACCACCACAAAAAATGTATTAAGATATTATATAAAAATAAAAGATAGCATAATATATAAAAATTATAAAATGATATAAATATAAACCATTTTCTATTTGGCAGATTGTTGAAGAAAATTTAATTTTGTGTAAATTGCTGCATTTCAAGACAACATTGTGCTATAGAACAATGGACATTCCTAAAAATCCCCTCAACACTTCAGTGGATGTAGTGGGTGTCCTTTAATTCAAATCAATTACAGCATTTCCACTTTACAAAAAAACATTGTATTGTTGAGGACAATGATGACCAGTGATGATGATGGCAATCATCATCACCAACAAAAAAATCTTAGGAATCTATAATTGCTTTGATAAAAGATTTAGAAATGAATATGTAGCTGTTGTTTTAATTATCATAATTATGCAGAGATCATGACAGCACAGTGGTTAACATTACTGCCTCACAGCGCTGGGGCCCTGGGTTCAATTTCTGGGGTGCTATCTGTGTAAAGTTTGTATGTTCTCCATGGGTTTCCGACAGGTTCTTTGGTTTCCTCTCACAATCCAAAGACTTGATTGCAGGTTAATAGGCTTCTGAAAAAAATGGCTCTGATATGAGACTGTGTGATTGCGTCTGTACATATGCCCTGTGATGGACTGGTGCCCTATCCAGGGTGTATACTGCCTTACACCCGTTGTTTGTCAGAATAGGCTTCAGTTCCTCCTTGACCCTGTATGGGTTGATGTATGTACTCTAGATATGGCAAGAAGAAAGTGCCCTATTACACAGCTTGTCCACCCGAAACCAGTGTGGTGCAATGCAGGAAGTGTCTGGCTTTGGGGGCGGAGCCCCAGATTAAGGGAAATGTGTTGCCATGGAAACCACACCTGATGCGAATAAGTGAATGAAGGGCAGGTGCAGAAGTGGTTTAAAACTAGCCTGAATACTTTCTGGAGAAGCGGAAAGATCCAGCAGGACCTCAGTCTTGTTGTCGCTGTGGTGGTGAGGACAAATGCTGTGAGAGAGCTGGGCAGAAGCATGACAGTAGCGGGTGTGAGACGCTTCTAGTCAGGGCGATGTTACAGTAGAAGAGTGTGCCGCAGTGTATGAGTGAACAAAGGAGGGAGACCAAGGCACAGGTTGTGTGTGAAACAGTGGCCTAATGGAGTAGGAGCAGTAGGCTCCGTGATGGTGTCTGGGAGCAGGAGATTCCTAGCAGTGAGGACAACAGGATGAACTTGGTGAACCTGAGACTCCAAAGTTAAAGGGCCCAGAAGTGGAGTCATGTATCCTGTTGCCCCCATGAGGGGGTCAGTGTGATCACCACTCCCGGAGGAGAGTGCATGTAAGATAAAGAAAAGGAACCGAAAAGAGCTTATAAAGGGCCTTGACAAGGGAGAATGGGAGCCTGACCACGCCCAATGCGGTGTCAACTACCCCCATGCACCACACCAGTTATTGGGAAAGGGATCCATGTCATACATTCTAAAATGCATTAAATGTATTAAATGCAATAGCTTTCCATAAAAAAGATTAAATATAAGAGGGAGAAAACAACTTGACTAATTCAAAAGTTTGGAACCCCTTTAACGCCCTTAACTGAGTTAACAACCTATGACTTACTACCTTGTGATTTGAATGTAATAAAGAAAAGTCCTCTGTATTAATATCACAATATTAGAATATATTAGGTCAGCAAAACTGCTCCAGGCTAAAGACCTGAAGTACAAAATTATCATCTTACCTGAAAAATACCTAGCTGTCTCACTACTTCATGGTCCACAAATCCATTGCAAATCAGCCAGTGATACAGTCACACATTTCAAAATGTTGCACATCAAGCATACTGCAGTTGCAAAATAAATGGAAAAGCCACTTAATTTAAAAAAATATACAGACAAATACTTGTATACCTGCTATATATTTCACTCACTTTCAATAATAATTTATTCAGTTTAGGGACACAGCGGCCCTGAACCTTTCCAGAAAGCACTGGGCACATGGCGGAAATACCTTGAAAAGGACGTTAGTCCAATGCGGGGCACACAGACACAAGCGCACACACTCACACCAGGTCCACTTTTACAGAAGCCAACTAACCTACCAGCATGTCTTTGAACTATGGGAGGAGACTGGAGCACCTGATGGAAATCCATGAGAACACAGGGAGAACATACTGTACGAATTCTATGCAGATAACAAACCAGGAATTAAACCTAGGGCCCCAGAACAGCAAGTCAGCAATGTTAACCACTGTGCCACACTTGCAACATATTTTAATGTGCAAATAATCTTTGATATTTATGGAGCTTAGGTAAACAGCAGGCATTTTTGAAGTAATGGGCTATGTGCAGGATGTCTTGTTTAGCACTGCGAGAATGAGTTTCATTCATTGTCACTGAAGCTCTGAGTACATCAAATGGCATCTTGTGCTATAGGAGACACCACATACTATGTAAAAATTGTACAATTACAAAGTAATTGATTCTACCTAGCAGAAAAACACAACAAACAAAAAGTTAGTTTTCAAATAAGTAAACACTCCCCTCCTCTATTGTGTTGAATTCCTTTTGCCCAAATCAACCTCAACATTCAAACAGTCCTATTACTTCAAGTCTACATTTGTATTCTAATAAGGCTTAAGGATTATATTTTTCAAACAGAAAATGCAGCTGTGTAAATTTCCATTGAAAAAAATGTGTCAAAGTGTGCAGGTACCATTTGGTTATTTAAATTTATTTTAAATGAAGTCTGATCTGTGTGAAACATCCTTGGTTCAATGCCTTCCTGCTTTGTTATACACAGTAGATATTGATATTTCCACAGGTGCTATCATCTGATTGGGTGCTTTGCAATACAAGATTTTAATATTCATTAAAATCCCAGGGCTGCTTTCACTGGTAATTCAGTGGCAATGCTCTGCATCTTTTTGAAATCCTTTATGAATACATTTTACTCAATTATTTTAAAAAATCATATCCTAATTCCAATGTAAGTTTCTGCAATATTGAAGTTCAAACAGAATGTTATCTTATCCTCTTAATTTCTGTCCATGTTTTGTTTAACTGTTTCACATTCAAGTAATGCACAATGAAACCTCATGGTAAATTAAATCTTAAGAGCTGTTTTATACACATTTTCATTTATTTTCATTAACAGCATATCAGACATTGTGATCCTTTCCTTCTATGCAATTTAATGTTAAAAGTGTATGTATTACCTCATGTACTAACAAAGGTACT
This sequence comes from Lepisosteus platostomus, assembly GCF_059453375.1. NCBI lineage: Eukaryota > Metazoa > Chordata > Actinopteri > Semionotiformes > Lepisosteidae > Lepisosteus > Lepisosteus platostomus. Next base: position 17,436,088 of record NC_142611.1, read on the forward strand.
TTAACAGATTTCCTGGCAAGGAATTATGATAGTGCAGTACTACAATGTTCATTGGCTTTTGTTCAGCGGCCATTCCTTAATTGTCTTTGATGCGGAATATAGGTTTTTACCTTTTTTTAACTCTTAATGTTCAAAATGTTGATGCAGTGTGTGCTTTCAATGCCAACATTTATAGTAATATTTAAACTTTCTATAAAACAGTGATTTCTTTTTTGCCACATATTCCAGTTGCAATGGCAATGAAGCTTGTATTTTACTAGAGATGTTGTGTGTTTTTGAGTACTTATCATGTAGCTCTGTCCAAGTAAACCTTATTACATTTACTGTGGACAGTATATCCACCTGCCTGCTCAGTAGAAGAAAACAAAAGACAACAAGAAACTAAATATTATAAATGCTTTGAATTATGCCTTTTTGGCATAAGGTGCTAAATATCCAAAAAGCCTTCTTTAAGAAAAACTCCTCTACTAAGAGCAATGGCTGTCCTCATGCCTTTAGCGTTTTCTGTGAAAGAACCATGGCCTCGATTACTGTTTCACTTTACACTTTGCAGAAAACTGCTTTAGTACAGGTCAGAGAAGTCAGGAAGTACAATATCATCTGCAAGTGATAGAAACTGTTCTGAAGTTCCCAAATTGGTCAATCTACATACCACAATTGCACATTAATATCCCCTTTATAGATGTCATGAAAATGACCAGAAACAATACACAACCTTGGTGGGGTCTAGTACTCATATGAAACATTCTTTGGAAAATTTTCTAGCTTTGACAACAGAAAAGCTGAATAGTATGCAGAAGCAGTGTCAACACCTCATATTCACTGAGACCTTTCTGTGGAACATTTGGTAGAATGTGATCATACTGTATATCTTCTCTATTTTTCCAAAACACAGGTTGACATACAGTACTCCAACAACACTTTAAACGTGTAAAAGAATAAACAGCTGATAGATTGTTCCTACTGCATCGGAGATTCAATTAGTGGATGAAGTCTGCTCTCCAGCACTTTGGAGTAGGCTTTTCTGTGGATGTTAATACCATACGCAAAACATTAAACAGATGTATTTGCTACTAGCATCTCCAGGCAGATGTAGTCTGCTCCTCCCATCCTATGTCTGAAGAAGCATTGATGATTTTAGTAGCAGTGCCTTTTCAATAGGTAGCTCTAGGTCCAGCTGATGAACTGCAGCATTGACACAAGTCATTGTAAAGGCGTCATTCCAGTCAATGCTAGGAGTCTTTTTCCCAGATTCATTTGAGAAGTTCTGAATTACAAGGAGAGTTGCTGTCAGGAATCCTCAAAGAAAAGGTACAGTATACAGATCCTGTATAGGTAGGTACAGTAGGTGACGAAACAGGCGAACAATCCGGTACGTAAGTCGAGTCCATGGTCAAAAGGAGAAAGGTGGTTAAAAATCCAGGAAGTACAAATAGTGGCAAACAATCTGAAATGAGAGGTGAGGTCCAAAGTCGAAAGGCAAATGGGAAGTCCAGAATCCAGAAGAATGCGAGGTACAGAATAAACGCCAGGTAGAGCTCTCAAGGAGTAAACTCAATACCGAGCAGTGGGAAGCGGGTTAGGATGGTTTAAATAGTGCTGCTTGCTGCATGGTAGAGCGTGTGCTAATGGATTAACACATGCGGTGGCACTTGTTATTATTAACCCGCTGCTGGTACTGGTTAGTTCTTTTGTGAGATGATCTCTGCTGGCTGGTGGTCATGACAGTTGCATTAGCAACAGCCATGGAAGAAAAGGCTCGTGGCTTGGCAAGTGCTCACAGTAGTTATGCGAGTTTGCAAATCAGATGGACTGAAAATTGTTCTATCAAATCATTGGTTGTATAGCGGACCTGCATTCTGCGGGAAGCCTCTTGTAAAGTGAGATCTACAGTAAATGAACAATACAATATATTTCATGGGAATAAACCATCTAAAAACTCTTTCTGCTTTGTAATCTTATCTATTTCATTAGGTTACTTTGTAATGTTTCATGCACTCATTATGTGTATTGTAACATTCATATAATTTGCTATACTTTTTTTCTGCGATGGACTTGAAAATTTATTTAAATCGGTGCAGTAGCAAAATACTTTGAACAATTAAATAACTCAAACATGGAACACCATATAAAATCATGTTTAATAGAAATTTAGCTTATTTAAACAACTTTAACACTGTTTTTTTATATTATATTTTTTGTTAGGTTAGTTAATAGTTAATTTCTTAGATCATCCAAAAACATCATAAAATATTCAGCTGTTAGTATAATGTTTATTTCAAAGGGAGCAAATATCTTAAATAAGTAATAGAATAACACATGCTACAGGTTTCTTCAATGTACGGAGTGAAATAAAACTGCATAAAATGAAATAAGCTGAGGAGATCAAGCATTCTTAGAAGGATGACATCTGTTTTACAACAGTATCATGTTAGGTTGCCAAAGTAATTTTTAAATCAAATTCAGACAATGAACAAATTAGCAGTTTGAAACCTGAAATGAATAGAACATTAAAAGAAGGGTAACTATCAAAAATGTGAAGCCATGGATAGTGATAGAGATTTTCATTTTGCAGGCATACTTTTCTGCATTTTACTAATAAGGATTTGTGTGCATTTTTATACGATATCCCATGACAATATGAAGAATGTTTAATATAAACCATTAAGAGCTTAATGTTTAGGCAAGGTTTTTTTTTCTTATTCTACCCCTGCAGAATTAAAAAACAAACAAATCTTGCCTGAAACTCTGAAACTGTATGCAAGAGGTGCCACACAGAATTTTACAAAAGTGAATGATTCTGTGAAAGGTTTTGTATATTCTAAATCCCAATTCAAGATTGAACTTCAACTAAACAAGTCGTGTATTGAAAAGGAGCTACTGTACATGATGCTCAGTTTCTGTGTCATTAAATTTATGTGAGTTTATCTTCTCAAGTTTGTTTATGAAAGGATGTTTCATATCACCATATTCTGTACATGTATGTATATGTACTACATGTGGTTACAAAATTGCCTTTTAAAAGAATATCTCTTTTACTGTTCATCCAATGAAATCTCCATAGGGTTCACAGCTGAAGTAGAAAATTATTAGGTCTCAGTGTTTTGGGACTGCTTTGATGCCCTCCGAATGGGGATGGCTTGCCATCATTGATAGACCCATGATTTTAGTTTTGTATTAGAAGTTTCTGAAGGTAAATGTTAGGTTATCCATTTGTCAGATGAAGCTGAGCTGAAAGTGGGTCATACAGCAACAAAGTGAATGACAATACATTATAGGCATATCAGAATGACTGAAAAAGAAGAAATTCTTCTAAACAAACCTCAATAAAGTTCTAGAAGAGGATCACAAGCGGGCTGTTGAAGCAAGGAAACTGTCAACTGTCAGACTTGAAATATTTCTGTAATGAAGAATTGATCAAAAAATTATCAAAGCCAATGGCAGAGAGTCATAAACTGTTACAGGAAATGTATGTACGTTTCTGTGTGTACAGTATGTACTTTTTTAAATTTGAATGCTGGGTTACAATTTTGCTATGACCATCCTTGAAAATTGGATAAATGACTAATAAACTGGATAAGAACATAGGTTTATAGACAAGAGAATTCTAGCCATTTCTTGAATGATCCGAAGGACAGGGACAACATGACTTGGTTGGTTCCAGACCTCATCGATCCTTTATTTAAAAAATGTTTTCTGAATTCCATTTGACTTAATTTCTGCTTTCGTCCTTCAGTCCTTTTTTCATTTTTGATCTTGAAGGAGCTCTCTGGGGTAACCGCCAGTAAAATGCTTGTATCAGGGTCCTAGTATTGTGCTCAATACAAGTTCAGTTTAGTTTATTTGTCATATGCACAAGTGCAATGAAATGCTTATTTGCATGTATGCTCCAATACAAAGATACTATGGAATCACCAAAACATTAACACAGGACAGCAACAACATCAACAAGTTAAATAACATACAACTTATAATGCTTACCAGAAGGCAGGGAAGAGAAAAGTGAGAAACCAGGATGACTGTTATCCTTAGCAATACTTCCAGCCTTCCTGAGACAGAGAGTTGTAAAAATGTCTACAATAGAGGGGTGCTGTACTCCTATAATTGACTAGGTTGAACTGATCATCACCTGTAGTGCCTTCCAGTCAGACAATTCTTTCAAATGTCTAAAGAAGTAAAGGCGCTGTTATGCCTTCTTTGTAGCTCCAGTTACATGCTGAGACTATGTTAATGTAATGAAGGTGATAAAGGTACCCAGGAAATTGAAGCTACTAACCATTTCTACAGCCACCTCATTATGTGAATAGGGGTGTGGTCCCCACCATGCTTTTTAAAATTGGAAACCAGTTCATTGGTTTCACTAATGTTGAGAGAGATTGTCATGGCACCACTCCACCAGGTTCCTGACCTCATCCCTGTAGCCTGTGTCATCATTACTGATGATTCGGCCAATTGTGGTAGTAGATGTGATGGAAGACAGCATTTGTTGCTGCATCATCATGAGTGATGCTGACTGTAGTTCTGTTCAACCTAGCCACACTAGCCAACCTTTGCCAGCTGGCTGTAGAAATGCAGTGAGTGGTCAAAATTACCACATCTCCATATAGAGTATATTGTATCTATATAGATGCTGATCAGTGTTGCCAGGATGCTGTTAATGCTTATGAAGGCCTTAACAGATATTGTAATGTTATTATTTTAACACATTTCATAATAAAAATGTATTATGATTCTGAGATCTACAATAGTGTTCATGTTTTCAATTATTTGTCAAGATTTGCATAACCAATTGTTAACTAAATCCATTAGAGCAATATATTGAAAAGTCTATATGCAGTCAGTATGACGGTACTGTAATTCTGTATTAATGTGCTCTTAATTTGTACATTTTTGGTTTAGTCTGCCTCAGATATACATTTATTAATTCTTAATTTAGGATAAATTCGTTCTCACTTGCTCACAAACAAGATTTCTGTGCAGCCAGCTACAAGACAAGTTGATGGTATGCACAAGACACTATGTTCTATACATACTGTACCAGTTACACGCAAGATGAATGGAATCACAGAGAATAGAACTGAATTGCATAGAGCAGAATCAGACAGCTGGGCAATCTTGGCCTCAATGTTCTTCTAGTCATGATTTATTTCTTATTATCTATCTGGTACCCTTCCTGTTACATCACCTATCTGTTTAAGGTACTACAATCATTTGTAAAAGCAAAGTAGAATTTAAATTAAAGCACAGTACATTAAAATACATATTTAAAAAAATAGAAAAATCTTTATACTGTACATACTGTATTATTAATGTTTTGTGGAGACATTGTTTTTGAATTTAGTTCTAGGGTCATCATCCTGATCAAGACTGTGGACAATCTTGAGAAATATCGTTCTCAAGTAATTTTGTTTTATATTATTTTATCCATCTATTGTACATTCAAAATGTGTTAAGTATACTAAGTCGAGTAATTGTTAGAATAGTAAATATCAGTCAATATAATACAAAAGGGTTGGTAAATATTCTGAACTGCATCCCATATTGCATTTCACAGAGATAAAGAAAAATGCAGGTCATCTAAATTATCTGGAATACTTTCTCTTGACAAATGCAAGTGCATACTCCATATGCTGTAGTCTCTCTCATCTCATGTTTATATTATGATTTCCTGCAGTTATATTTTGCATAGTGGCAGGTTTAAATATTTTTTTCACACACAAGTTAAAATAAAAAAAAAAACTAACATCCGTGGATGGCTTGCTAAATTGCTCCAGTACGTTTCTAAATAAATTATGACATTCTCTTAAACGTCTGCCAGAAGTAGGTTAAATGGTAGCCATTTGGTGAAAAGGGTTAGATGTTTTATCATTCTGCCAGGATTACAATCCCGTATTGTTCAAATGCAATAATTACTTCATCTGTGTCCTTGGATGTTTCTGTGAGGGGTAATTTAATTTTCTTTGAATAAGAATAGATACATGCTTTCATGTGGAAAATCATTACCTTATTTTATTCTGATAGATGGATTTGTATTTAACAATTCAGAATGAACTAAACCTGAATAAATATGGCAAACATAACTATTGTATTAGAAAGGAATTACTTAAGAGAGTAGCGCATGGTGCTGGGGTCCTGAGTTCAGTTCCTGGAGTTTGTATGATCTTCCTGTACTTGAATGGGAGCACTGGCTTCCACAGTCAAAAGACATGGTGCTAGATTAATTGATTTTTGGGAAAACTTACCATAGTGTGAATGTGTTTGTGTATGTTCTGTAATGGACTGGGTTCACTCTGCTCTGCTTTGTACTCGTTGCTTACTAGGATAGGCTCTTCTATGCCAGTGAATTGGATGAAATAGTAAGTGGATGGATGAATGTATACAACCAGATGTAAGATAAGATCACTTTATTAGCCATATACAATTTCTTGCATTAGGAATTTGTCTTTTCGCATACCCCAGCTTGCTTTCCATGAGACACACAGACAGGGAGAGAAGCTTGGGGACCGAGCGCAGGGTTAACCATTGTAGCGGCGAGGCTTATTAATAAGAAAGAATTAAGTGTTTCTGAGCTTTCCCAAATTAGGCCTCATCTCTCTGTTCATCTCTGTGGTGCAGCCACAGAGAAACTATTCATGCAGGCTGATTTAAGGTTCCTTTGATAAAGGACAGCTCCCAAAGGGAGATGCACTTAGCTAAGCCTGGCTATCATGATCAATGGTCATCCATTGGCGTCTATCTGTCTAGGGAGTGCCAGATGGACATCTGGACTGCATTCCTAAGTGTCAGGAGTAAGTGACTCATATCTCACCTTGATCAACCAATCAGGGACTGGTAGGGCCGAGTAACCCACGTGGGATTTTGATGCCCATGGAACTTTCAGCCAATCAACGAGCTAAAGTTCCTCCAGGTAAAAACAGGCAACAGAGAGCCTGAGAGATTCAGTAAGATTCAGGAGAATTCTGTGGACTTTTCTAAAGGGAATTCAAAGGAGAATTCCAGGGCAGGACGGCCCAGGAGCAGAAGGCTCCCAAGGGCAGGACATTCTCGCAGCGTGCCTCCTGACCATCCTGAGACTCAGCCCGGACAACCACGGAACGGCCAGTGTGTCCGAGTGCCAGAACTTTCCTCTGTTCTAAGAGTCTAGAGCGGAGGTTGCCAGAGAGTAACCAGAGGATCCACACGAGGCTAGCACCAGCAGCAGGCCTCGTGAACAGGTCAGAACTGTGGACAGATGAATCACTATTCAGAACTAGCGCTTCATCAGGAACGAACCGGTCCTCTTCCTGACTTGCTGGGACCCACAGTCATCTTTTCTCCTGTGCACAAACTTTGCTAGTTAAAGCCAACACTAACTAGCCGGTCAGTGAGCATCAGCAGCGCACCGTCGCAAGCTGCACAGCACAGCCTGGCACCGAGCCAGAGAGCGCGGATTGGACAGCAACAGCCTGCAACTGTTTCTTTGTGCCCGCAGGAGATCTGAATCCCCAGAGATTGGATGAGTATTCAACTTCACTGCATTACTGCTCGAGAATTCAATTGTTATCCCAACCAGTTGATATCAATTTAATTCCTAAGAGTTATGTACTTGTTTTGAGTATCTAATGTAGAAGTTATAACCAAGTTCATTTACGAAACGGTCTTAATGAATGATATACTGAACGTATGTCCTCTTGATATGTGTAACACTTTGTAACTGACTGAATATATACCTTTTGTATTCTGATAACCCTCTCGGTAAGATCTGTTAGGTTTATATGCATATTCTATGTATTAATAACTGTATCCTCGTGTATTAGTACCTGTGTGTGTGCGTTGTTTGAGTTATGTCGCATGGTTGGATTCTAAAGCCATCAAAAGAATCAACTTTGTGATTTACTGCTACAATTAATAATTGTCTCAGTAAATGCCCAAACCCTACAGAAATGGTGCCTTCAGAGAGCCACTACATTACATTTTGGCTATGGCAACGTTACACCATTATACAGCGCCCCTGGAGCAGCTGGTGTTAAGGGCCTTGCTCATGAGCCCAATGGAGTAGGATTCTTCTGCCGGCAGTAGGATGTGATCCAGCAACCTTCCAGCCACAGGCGCAAATCTTTAGCCACAGAGTGGTGGCTCTAGGGCGGAGTCACGGAGTACTTTGTGTACTTTGCATTACTAGACAAACTAATGCTGTATTTTCAGTCTTCTCTCACACTTGTGAGTTTCCTACAGGGTGCAGTACATTTTCTTAAGCCAAGGTAATGCTTTTCTTTCTGTTACTTTATTAATGAAATCAAATTGATCAGGTTATATCAGTTATTTTTGTCCAAGTATTATACAAGTTATGCAGAGAGAGAATGTTTGACTTCTTCATGGTAAATGTTATGGTAAATCTTCAGTCTAGGAAAATGTCTCTCTGGCATGCTTTTATGACATCACAGCAACCTGTCAGTGAGGGTTGGACTCTCCGGAGTTCCTCTATGTCATCTCAGCTGCATTTCTGTCACAGACAATGTAATGATTCACATTAAATAGTTCTGACCAGGTCTGCTCTGCTTGGGCCACAGGTTAACTGGCTTCTGTAACATTGACCCTGGTGTGAATGTGTGCATGTTTGTGTCTGTGTGTGCCCGGTGATGGACTGGCATCCCATCCAGGGTGTAGGTTGTACCCAATACTTCCTGGGATAGGCTCTGGAAAAGTTTGTTACGACAATACAGAACCTCTTCTAGAAGCAAAGGACTTAAATTTGAGATGAAACTCTATATGTGAAACTAGCAGGTAACTAGCATATACATTGATTGACATAGTTGTAATGTCTTTTGGATGAAAAATGATGCAGCCAGAGAAAACCCAGACAGACATGGGAGAGCATGCAAACTCCAAACAGAAAGGACCTCAGGCTACAATCAAACCTAGGATGCAGTGCTCAGTTCAAACAGGAAACAGCAGTGCTGTCTGCTACACCAGTGTACCACCCACAATAATCAGAAATAAGCAATAAAGTCACAGCAATATATTATCAACTTCCACATTAAATGCTGAGAATTAACATGAAGGGAGACATACTTAATCAAAGCACAAATATATTCACATATAAACAATATTTATAATCTGTGTAGATTCCTTATTAATTATATGGTTTATTCATTTTGCATTTCTTTCTCTATTTGGCCCTCTAACTCTCCACTCCACCTATAGTATACATTGTCTGGGGTTAAGGTTGCCTTAAGTTCTACCTGTTCAGTTTCTGGCTTCTGTTTTTAATTTTATTTATTTGTATTCATCTCATTGTGGTTTATAGGATAGTGTAGATGTGTTTCAATGAATAGGATTAATACAAAAAAGGTTTGTAACTAGAGGTCCATTTCTGAAGAATTTTCTGACCCCCAACAAGAAACAATAAAACATTACCACATTTATTTTTAAAGTTTTATTTTGTACATTTTTAAAGAGGGATTTGTTTAATGAGTGTTTTTCAAAAGAAAATGGTAAACACCAGAAAGCTGTGGTTAATGATCTGCTGCCCTCAAATGTCCTCCAGCAACTCATTCAGACTGCTTTCCAGGGAATATAGTCAAGACAGGGCTGTCATCCTGTCTGAACCTGCTATGTTATAACACATTTTTCAAAATTTTAAATTTCACAAATCCTTGGTTGGGAACTTCCTTTTCTGCCTAGTGAGTTTACACTACAAAAGATCTACCCTCAATCTCCAGGGTCAGCTTCTTATTTTAAAAGTTTTACCTAACCAGTTGTTTTCCACCAAATGGTCAGGTGAGTGAGTGTATGATTTCCCATAGCTTTGTGAAAATGTCATCCGTTTCATCTTTTTTTCTTCCCCATCTATCTGTCACACATTATCAATCATCTTTTTTACATTTGGCTGTACCATCCTCTCCATTTCAGCCACTGAGAAAACCTTGGAGACACCCTTGACCTCTCCCTCTCACAAACATCTCTTCTTCAATATCTTCTCCTACATACCCCCTTTTTCCCCATCTACACTTCTGTAACAGTTGACCTCCCTACCTCTACTATTCGATCACTTCTGCTCATCTAAATTTCTGCTGCTTGTCTTGCTTCCTGATTTTATTATTTTTCTTTATTTCTCTCTTGCTATCCCATTTCTTCAGTTCCTAGGTCCATATTCCTGATCTCTTCCATTTCAAAATGTTTCTTTCCCCTTGTTGTCCCAATCATTCTTCCCCTTCCTAACATTATTCACATCTAAACTCATATTTCCTCTGTTCTTCCTCTCCTGGCTGATTAGCAATGCCTACTTGCATTTGTTGTCACTCTACTAAAATCACTTTTCTCAAAACTTGTCCTTTTACAGTAAGTTCAAACGACCTGGAATGCCCTTGGAAGTTGGAATGACCTGCCTGCAGCGATCAGAGTTGTTCAGTTCTTAAACACCTTCTGATATCTTCTAAAGACCGCCATTCGGACACCACTCTTGACTGCACTCAACCTTACCCTTTATATCTACAGTACTGCTGTGACAAATAACTTCCAAATACCTGCACTAAGACTGTCCCTGTACTTGGAATTTGACAACTCTATTTAACTGTTGCACTTCTCGTACTTTGCAATATGCACTAGCTATCCTATATATGAACTTACTTGTACATTGTACTTTACTTACAATGATGCATGTTGAATTCTCCCTTATGATTATCCCTTATGTTGTATGGTCCCTCCCTTAGACTATTTTAAATGCCCCACTATTAGGCACCCACTATTAGGCACTCACGAATGTCATTATCAATTGACTGTATGCACCTGTAGGTCACACTGGATAAGGGCATCCAAATAATAAAAACTGTAACAATAATGCCAGCAATGGTGTGGGGCAACTTGCAGATTGTCAGTGGAAGAACCTCCATTATATTTAGCTAATGTCACATGTATATTGGATGGAATATACAGTTCAACATGCTTTCTAGGTCAGTGTCTTTACTAGGTAAGGTACAGTACATGAAAGCCCAACAGTAAAAATACCGACCCCCAACATAGGACTAATCTTGAGCAGAATAATGATCAGACTAAACTGTCCCACTTTAAGCACACAGTCACAGAACTACGTATATATGTGAGTTTTAAGCTAAATAATGTTCACACACATTCATATTTTGATTTCTGCCAAAGGATTAAATGGTACATAATCACCTGGTGCAATGAGAATGAACATGGAAGAATTATAATGAAAATCAATGCCTTTACTATGAATTATCCATCCAAGGAGTAATGTATAAGATATTTATACTTCAGTACATATAGACGTATAAATACTTTTTCAAAACAACAAACTATTTGTAAGAAACTTCATCTGAAGGAAACTAAAAGGTGAGCCACCAAAGAACAATGTTTGCAACACCTACATACAGTCGATAGTCCTTCAAACAATTCAGGAGAATACTATGAGCCACTGTCAAATATCAAACTATGTTCCAGAAGTCCATTACTAAAATCAAAATCCACAGACATCAATAAAGCATCTAAAACCTTGACAAGGATATTTTCTGAACTGTTTAAACTTCTTAAACTTCTTAAAATAAGAATATACTGGGATGCAGTGCTTGCCATTGCTACTTAAATGCTGTGTGCATAAAAGAACAGTAGCAGGTGGGAACCCAAGCCACACAAATAAGAGACTAAAACTGCAGTTGGCTGGTTAAAAAGACCAGTGTTGGTCTGATCACATTTTATTTTAAAGATGTTGTTACAACACCATCTTGTTTATTTTATTTTGAAGTTCTAGTACACCCACAGTTGTACTACAATATTTAATGAACACAAGTACAGAGTGTTACATGCAGACAGAAAAATCTAAACTATAAAAGTAAAATGGAAGCTTGAAGAACCTACCTATGATAAATATGTACAGTAGGTGTTTATGTTAACACATCTGTTTCAACTTCTAGAAACAGTGAATATGCAATAATAAAGACAAAATGAATATGAGGAGATATAGTATGGTTAAAGGTGGGTAGTTTAAAAGTTGTGTTAAAATTAACTAGTAAATTATTTTTTTTAACTATTGTGTGCAATATTGGCCATCATGATACAAAATGATATGGACTGCTCTGGAAGGATAACCTGATATTTCCCTTGGACTTGAAGAAAAATCTTGCACTGACAGGCTAGAAGATCAGAAACCATTAAATGATTGAAGTATTCAAAATACTTAAAGGTATGGGCAAAGTCAACCCTATGGACTTTTTCAGATTCAATAATGGAACACAAACAACAAATAGAACCTAAGGAGAAATGCACGTAAAAGTGAGAAAAAGAGACACTTTTTGTACAATGGGGTGTGGGAGTCTGAAACAAGCTACACAACCATATTGCCAAAGTAGACAGAGCTCCATTGCACAATTTTTACATAGGTTTCTACAGGGGCCAGGTCTGCTTAAAACAAACAAACAAAATCCTAGTCTTGGTAGTGTTTTCCTAGCCACACTTTAGAAAAAGAAGGGCATTACTCATAGAACATTAGCTCTGATATTTGTTCTCTCTTTAATGATGGAAATTTCACAATTGGTGTAAACAAGTATCACACAATTGATAAAAACAAGTACACAGCTAAATCAGGGAACTTAAGACCTATCAGTTTTATGTCTATTTGGAAGCTAGTTTAATTATTTGCAGATGGCACACAGAATGAAGAGAGTTGGTAACAAACTATGGAAAGAAAATTGCATAAAACCAAAAGTTGAACAGAAACTTGCAAAATGAAATGTAAACCTGATAAGCCTAAAGTGAATCACACAGGAAGTGGGCACATACATTATACATGTCGCATTGGTGATTCTGAACTGCAGGAAGCTACACATGAAAGGGATTTGGGTCTTTATGCAGGTTCCTTTATGTCCTCATCAAGACAATATGGTGAAGCAATAAAAATAGCAAAGAAAATAGTAAGGTACATAGGAAGAAGTATGGAACTAGAGTCAAGGAAAGTTATGCCTAAGCTATACAAAGCACAAGTAAGGCATCATTTCCAATATTGTGTGACACTTTGTAAAGTTCCTGTGAAAAGAACTCAAAGAAGAACAAGACAAATGATTGCAGGGTAAAGGAGCTAAAGCTCTTCAATCTAGAAAAAAGGGCCTGAAAGGAGATTTGATCAAAGTGCAAAAAAACCTAAGGGATATACTGTAGATGCATTCAATTTAGGAGACTGTGACAGAGGAGCCTGTCACGAGGTACACAGGCTAGACAGCATGGGAAATACAATATTCATACACCCTCCGTTGAGCAGTTGCTAGATACAATACGTTCCTGAGGGTGCACACTCAGGGCTTGACTAGTAACTGCTATTACATAATTTCATATACATTCACATACATAAACACATACTTAATTTCATACACAGTCACATACAAAAAACACATACTTAAACACAGGTATGAGTGAGTATTGTGGTGTGAATGGAGAGCACTCTCAAAATGGATGATACTCACTGTTTGTTTGGTGTCGGGTGGGTTAACCTATGGTGGCCTCAGAAGGTCAAACCTAACCCCATTTCTCAAGGGTTATTTAAGGAGATGGGAAAAACCACATGCATTGAATTGGAGAAATGGTTTGTTCCAGAGGTGGATGGCCTTTACATTCTATTTAAGCTGGCTCCTCAGCCTAAGAGGAAGTTGGTTGTTGGTCGTTGGTGGTTGGTCGTTGGTGGTTGGTCGTTGGTGGTTGGTCGTTGGTGGTTGGTCGTTGGTGGTTGGTGGTTGGTGGTTGGTGGTTGGTGGTTGGTGGTTGGTGGTTGGTGGTTGGTGGTTGGTGGTTGGTGGTTGGTGGTTGGTATGTCAGGTAGTTGGTATGTCAGGTAGTGTGACTGAAAACAGAGGGAGAGCAGTGAGAAAAGGAGGATTTATCTTTATTTGAAGAATTAGTTTTGTTTCTTTTTAGGGTTTTGTTTCCTGGCGTGGGGGACTGGGAGCACTGTAAATAAACTGCATTTATTTTACTTGAGTGCTTTTGCGGCTAAACCATTCTGTTATAAAACGGACCTACTTTGGCCTTCCTCAGGTCATCGTGTGACAGAGACTAAATTGAAAAGGGGATCGATTTAATACAGAGCATAGGAAACACTTTACTCAGAGACTTGTTGGTATCATTCTGAAAAACAGCAGATCAAAATTTTAGATCTGCATAGTAGCTAAACTGCCAAACGAGTTATATGGACTGGATGATGTCCTCTCTTTTGCAGCATTTTTTTATATTTTTATACTAGAACAGACCTGGACAATCACTTTCAGAGCTTGGCTGATTACAGATCAATTGGTGTTTCCTTATGTTTCCTTGAAGCAGCAACCCTGTAGGGCGTAGTAGGGGATTTGAGAGCCTTCAGCATTATTCGTGGTGGTTGTGTCAAGACCAGCGCCTTAGGGCTAACTGTCTTGTGGACATGCAGAGTGGAAAAAAAACAACAACGGACAGTGCACATTACAAATATATACAGTATACTCGTTACTGTTCTGAGGTAGGTGAGGTTATTGGCAGTGAATCATTTTAAAGTAGAAAGGACCATTCCAAGCTAAAATATAAAATATATCTATTTTATTATTTATATAAAATTATGATTTATATATTTTTTAAAATCAAATTCTTTGTAATATGAATATATATTTTTCCTCATCTGAATGTATTTAAATGCTAGAAAATGTCTATTTAACCAGAGGACTTTGTTTTTAGGCATGAACTTAGCAATCATCTAATTAATCTAATCAGAACCATCTAATTAGCAATCAGTATTTGTACAACTAAGGAAAACACATTTTTGCATAAATAACAAACAAAAGTACTGATTAGTTATAGAGTTGAATTCAAATGTGAAGCGCCATAAACTTTTTTGAATCCTATTGGAAAATGCACTAGTTTATAAATATGAGAAGTGTATTAATAAAATAACCAGCATAGATCATTACAAAGGGACAGATTTGTTTAATCAATAATGTGCAATAGGAGATGTGTGTAATATATTTCTAATCCTTCAGTTGAGAAATTAAATTGAGACCCTGCCTACTTGGTCATTAAATATCCCTTAAAATTTCATATAAAATATGACATGTTTCAAAAGAGTAGGAACGTTAACCTCATTGTCCTATCTAAATTCCTCTCTGGGCTTGTACAATCTGACCTACTTTAAGTTCCTCCTTAACTCAATTGGTGAAGCTACTGTATTTACCACTTCCTCTCCTGATCTGTTGTGCAGTGGGGTTGCTGCCATGCATCACCTGAGTGAATCTGTGGTAGTTCCTTTGGGAAAAAAAGCACTAAATAAATGTCAGGAAATATTATTAAATGTCAGTCATTTGTAAACATAAAGTGGTAAAACACAGGTTTAAAATATACCTTTAAAGTCTATTTAAATAATTTTTCAGGCCATTAAAGACATAGTAACTTCACTCAGAACTTTTACAGTATGTTCACAGTATTGTAATTAAATAGGATTATGGTGTCAACAATTCCAGCACCTATACTTAACTTTAAGACTGCTGTCTGTAAATGCATTGAAATAAACTGATTTTTACTTTTTCTTAACAAATCAATTTGATGTTTTAAAGCCTTCCTTTGCACACAGTATAGTCAAAACTACAACTTCTATTATCATGAGTCTGCTAATAAGAGAAGTTTTCTGGGGGAATTTTCTGAATGGACTTAGTACTCTTCTACAGTATCCTGCAGAGCTGAGTGCACATCATGCAGCATGTCCTGCAATAACATACTTTTTGGCACTTAGTTCTTCTTTTGGGGGTTTTTAATCCCCCCCCCCCCCAATCCATATCTGATCCTCTAGAAACTTGAGGTGTGATGAAGGTGCTGTCTCTATACAGGAAATGCTGCTGTGTTGGTGAAAATGACTTGCATCATTACTGATGTGTTGCAGTTGTATGCTGCAACTCAGCTTTAATGATATTTTTACCACAATGCGAAAGGATGTCTGTTTTAGATTTGTGCTCAAAGCACCTCAGATTTCAAACAGGGAGACCCATCACACATTTCCATCAGACATGTAATAAAGGTAAAATAAAATGTACCCCAAAAGCAGTGACACAGTGCAGGATGCATGGTGGGATTTAATGTAAAATGTCTTTTATTTATATACCCCTTCAAAGATTTGGAATATGTCATTCTAATGAATGTTTAAAAGGGCTTAAAAACATTGTATATAGTGTAGTGGTTCAAATAATTTAAAAATGCAGTGTAAAGCTTAAGTATTGGAACAGCAAAGTGAAGTTGGTCATTTTTGCTATTTGCTAATGAAATTTATATTTGAGATCCAATGATTAATACGGAGTAAAAGAATAGAATTTCAGCTTTTGTTTCTGGATATTATTTTGCAAATATGTTTAGCCATGTTAGAACAATGTAATTTGTTGTTCTTAGTCTCCCCATTATAGGAGAGCAGATGTATCCCACCGAGCAATACATCACTATTCATTTTCCAGCAGACAAAAGTGTTACCTTTCACAATGTAGGTAACAGGCTTTGTAAGGCAAATTCAATGAGGTACTGTGAATTAAAAAGAAATACTTCAGCACCCATTTTCTGTGGCATTTCGGTTAAAGAACAAACTAAAACATGTCGGGCCCTGTCATAACAACTGAATATTAAAAAATGATGAATGATTGCAAAATGCCTACAAAAATAGTGACATTGTCCAGGTTTTCCACAGTACATACAGGTATGTAATTTTTGTATTTTTATGGTTACTAATTCACTTGACATCAGTGGACCTTTAAAAAAGTTTTTCATTTTGCCTCTAAAAGTGAAAAAATGACACACGAGGTTGTTTACCAGTCTTGTACATTGTTGCTCTATTATTGCAATGCAGCAATAAACTACAATAGTATGATATGATATGATATGATATGATATGATATGATATGATATGATATGATATGATATGATATGATATGATGTTACCGTGAATACTTTTAATTTTCACATTAATGGCATTGTTATTATTTTTGCTGGGACCATATTATGGTAGAGTAGCACTGGAGCCCTGGGTTCAATTCTGGACATGGAGTGCTATCTGTGTGGAGCTTGTTTTGTATGTGAAATAGAGGAAGCTTTAGAGAATGGTTGGATGGATGGATTGTGGCAGAAGCCATTGAGGTTGATCATTTCTAAAAAAATAGGACTTAAAGAGGACCAAATTCAAAACCCATTCTCTTTCAAAGCATCTGTTTGATCTACGGCAAGTTGTGAGCCATGCCCCACTGATTCATAAGACCAGTCTTCAAGACAAGGAATTACTTTTGATTGCTCAATGTCCGTCTTAGTGATTTTTTATATTTACCGCCTATTAATCTTAAGGCATCTCAAATGAAATGAATATTATATTAATGTGATAATGGATTTGCTTGATATGCAGAACAGAACCTTATGTAATGGTCATTCTACCTCAAAGACTGCTATAAATTATTTCATTCTTTGAAAAATTTCAAATGTACTGTATACTACTCAGACAACAATATATTAGCAGCTTTCAGATGCTGAATAATATAGTTATATTATGGGTTTGCCGAGTTCAACTTTGTTGCAAATTCTTTTCCAGTTTCTTTTCTTGTTGGTATGTGTAGGGTTTTGTTACTGGGTTCAACAGTTTATGTGTTTGTTATATTCTTTGTAAAAAAGTTAGAAATTGTTGTTTTTGGTAAACACGGAAAGTACCTGTAAGTTAGAAAAGCAGGTGTCTGGGAAGAAACTGTTTAAGATAAATTTTTGTTACTCTTTGGTATGCTTTCCCCTTTTTCTCAATTTCTGTCCTTTAGATTTAAGCAGGCAGAAGCCAAGCCAGAATAAGAACTTTCTTTTCATTATTACAGACTATAGGAAATTAATACAACACTAAATTGTTAAAATAATAACATTTGTGCCTGTTTACCTACAGGAGCGAATGTTACCTGAGAGCTACTTGGAATAAAAAAGAGTTCACAGAGTCTTCCCCCAAGGCCTGTGGTCGATACCCTCTGGCTGCAGTCTTGTCTTCCACTATTTCCCTTGTCTTCTCTCTCTTGCCTGAGGCACACGTGAGTTAATATAGCCCAAATGATATGAACCAAGCTCAGAAATCAAAACCTGATAGCAATGCCATGATGTACTAGACATATGTGGTTTTCATTGCAATACCTAACAGATAAATTAGGCCCTGACTTCTCAACTGGAAAGCAATACATGTGAGTCAAATTAATGGGAAATACACAAAACTATCTAAAATTCTCATGAAATGCATAAAAACAATCAGTAACTTAATAAGAAAATATATCAAGTAAATGGCATCAAAGTAAAAGGAATAAAAAAACATAAGGAAATAAGAATGGAGTTGGAATAAATATATAATAGGAAAAAAATAATTGAAGGACATAAATGAAAAAGAAAAATAATATTAATATTATAAGTATTATATTTCTATAAGTTAAAGGCAAACTGCTGTTCCAATTTCTCAGACCAATTATTAAATCTCGGTAACAAAATAAATTCATTGCCGTTATAGAAAAAAATTACAAATTCGAATTAAGCACAAAATCGTGAACTTTGTGAAAGTCCTATAAGTTGCCATGTTGATGCAACTCACGTTCCAGTTCCTATGAACTGCAATATGAAATGGACCTTCCTGCTCACTAGTCTCCGCAATGCGATGTACAAGTGTATAAATACAGGTTGTCCAGCAGACATTTCGCCGCAGAAATGTTCTGTTATCACTGCAGAAATAGCAATATTTCTATTGGATTAAATGAGATGCATTCATAAACCTGCTTCTTTACCAAGTCATAGGACTGCGCATGTCACTGGAAATTTTGTTGTTTCTTTCTGAGTCACAAAACATAGTGCTGCTAATACCTAGAAATGTTCTCTATATCATGATGTAAATTGGAGGTTTTACAAGCTACGGTGTACATTTTACTGTTATTGCGGTTTGAAATGCACTTGTCAATGCTAATACTTTTTAACCCCAAAATATGAAAAATATAAATAGCTTTGCAGTTCCCCTTTAATTAAACACATTAATAATCTATTTTAAGCAACAATTCTTACAAATGGTTTTGAAAAAAGCACTATATATGTCTACAGTATATCAACCATGACTATATAGACCTTTTAATACAGTAGCTATTTAAGGAACAAGTAATAGGTTTATTCCATGCTGAAAAAAAGAAGAAAGAAAACACAACTTTTCGGACGTGGAGCCTTCTTCAGCCTTCTTCAGGTCACTCCACGGCCGAAACATTATGTTTTCTTTCTTCTTTTTTTTCTGCATGGAATAAACCTATTACTGTTCCTTTGCAGCCTATGCATGCTGACGCAGCTACCCACCTGAACTAGTAGCTATTTAAGTTTGAAGTAATCATTTTTCCCCTCCAGTTCTCTCAGACGTTAAAACATCAACACAATTTATATATTAATGTATGGTGAAAAGTATTTAGAATTCCACAAATAAGACATAATTAGACATGACTAATGAACATATATTTAGGATTCTTTTAATATCTCTGTATTACATTCTAAAAGATTGATATATTATTTAATTATATTTAATTTTCTAATTTATGTGAAATAGCAGTGTTAATGCAAAACAGATGAGATGCATACAGTAAGTGTGCTTTTTTTTTGTAAAGCAGTAGGTATCTGTGATTCTATCGATTTGGCGGAAACGGGCTTCCATACTATGGAAGCCCGTTCCCGCCAGTGAGTAAAAAAAAAACGCGCTATGGTATCTCAGAATTGCGATTTAGTAACTCAGAATTGCGACTTAGCATCTCAGAATTCCGACTTAGTAAGTCAGAATTCCGACTTAGTATCTCAGAATTGCGACTTAGCAACTCAGAATTCTGACTTTATATCTCACATTTGCGACTTCGAAATAGCCATATTTCATTGTCTGTCCTTTTATTATTGTAACGGATTCGGGTTCTAGGGCTTGTGCCCTCGCCGCTCCCACCCTAGTTCGTGCCTCGCTGCACTGGCTCACTTTCTTTAACCCCGGCGGCCAGCATCCCTGTTATGCGCAGGGGAAGGTGGTGTACTGCAACCAGATTGTACAACCTGTATGTCGGCCGTTCCGTTACACTATTTTCATGAATCGTACAGGATCATAGGATCTATAAGCCTGAAGACTTGTCCTGCACAGTGCCCTGATAAAAATCAAATTAATTACACTAATTTTTATAGAATCCCATTTCCGCCAGTGAGGCTTCCATAGTACCCGGATGGAATAGTGCACGGTGGGCTTTTTAAAAATAGTTTTTATTTACGTAGACAGAATATGAAATAAAATACAGAAATAGGCACTTCACATCCAGAAGAATTCACAATTATAAAAGCTGAAACATACTTTTTACGTATTTCCATTGTATGTCCTTTTTAACTTAAAAAAGAAGGTCTTCTTTAGCTCAGCTGGCAAGACTCAGGTTCGAGGCACGAACTAGGGTGGGAGCGGCGAGGGCACAAGCCCTAGAACCCGAATCCGTTACAATAACAAAAGGACAGACAATGAAATAATTTGAAGTCACAAATGTGAGATATAAAGTCGGAATTCTCAGTTACTAAGTCAGAATTCTGAGTTGCTAAGTCGCAATTCTGAGATACTAAGTCGGAATTCTGAGTTGCTAAGTTGCAATTCTGAGATACTAAGTCGGAATTCTGAGTTGCTGAGTCGCAATTCTGAGATACAAAGTCGGAATTCTGACTTTCTAAGTCGGAATTCTGACTTACTAAGTCGCAATTCTGAGATACCATAGTGCGGTTTTTTTTTTCCTCCCTGGCGGAAACGGGCTTCCATAGATTTCACACATTTGTAATACTGTAGAACATTTTTATTTGTAAATTGCATATCTATCATGTACCACAGGCATTAGTTTTTGGTTCTGTTTTCTAAATAGCTTGCATGGTACATGTAGGACTATATAATGAAAAACAACATTTAGCTTAACTGCTAAGAAGCTGGTATAACCCACTACAGATAGATGTTGATATTCCTCTGTGTGAACAGAATCATGTTTAGTGGACATGAATCTTCAAATGCAATTCTATTTTTCAATTAAATGTAAAAATAAAAAGCCATGATAATCTGACGATAGTAGGCCTTCAAAACGCACTCAAGTAATTAAAAAGGTAAAAAAACAAACAAAAAAGATTAGACTAATACTGTATATTACTTTAATAACATTACAGAGAGACTATGAGAAACTATGTTTCTTTGATGTCACTTTGCAATCTGAGAGCTACTTGGAATAAAAGGCTTTTCAATAATGGATGGGTAGATAAATAGCTTTCTGAGGTTATGCTTTGTTCTGAAAACTGACAAGTCATTGAACTTCATGTTATCATGTTATCTATGTCAACTGAAAAGCACACTTTTTGCAGGTTTATTCAATACCTAGATTTTTTTAAATTGCATATACAGTAAACAAGGGTGTCACAGTAATGCAATGGTTATCATTGCTACCTTGCAGAGCTGAGGCCCTAGCTTCAACTCCAGACCTGGGGGGTTATCTGTGTGAAGTTTATATGTTCTCCCCGTGTTTGCGTGGGCTTCCTCCAGGCTTTCCGGTTTCTTCCCACATTTCCAAAACATACTGGGAAAACTGACCCTTGAGTGACTGTGTTCATGTCCGTGTATGTCCTGTGATGGGTTAATGTCCCAGGGTGTGACCAGTGTTAATGTTCCCCTTGTGACCACTGATTGCAGGGATAGACTCTGGCTCCCCCACGACCCTGAATTGGATGAAGTGGTTAGAAGATGGTAGACAAACAGTTGTATACAAATGTACACAAACTAAAACTCTGTTTTCAATCTTCTCTAATACTGTGAGTTTCTTATAGGGTACATCATCTTAAGCCTATGAAATGACTTGCTTTGCATTACTTGATTAATGAAACTAAATATATCAGGTTTTGTCGGAAAGTTTTGTCCAGGTCTTATGTCTTGCAGAGGGAGAATGTTTGCCTCCTGGAGCTTTGGTATGGTAAATCTTCAGTCTAGAAAAATATGGATCTCTGGCAAGCCTTTATGACATCACAGCATTCCTATTTCTGCCACCTGTAGAGAGGGTTGATTTCTCTGGTGTGCCTTTATATCATCATGTGATATAACAGGAACAAGGCAAGGACAAGCTAGGGAAAACAAGAAACAATATATTTGTTTATATATATATATTTAAATTAAATGAAAGAGCCCCAAGATCTCTCAGGTCCAAGTATTTATGTTAAAAGACACCTGGAATGGTAGTGGTTGAAAACCACTGTTGATGAGGCAGACATAACAAAAAGTATAACTCAACTACCTATACTATTTCCTTTTACACATAGTCTAAATTGCAGACAGGTCTTTGTTGTCTGCTTGTGTGTACTTCAATGATCTACCATTTCGATGGGTATGCGAGAGGGTTGAAGATTATTTTCTTTATAGGTTTTAATTTTCTAATACTCTTACCTTAAAAAGGAGGCACGTCAGATGATATCCATCATTAAAAGCATTTTTTATTCCATTTGCTTTACTTACTTTTGTTTCTATGTAAATAGGTACCTTCTATTCAGTTTTAAAAGGTCTGTCCCTTCAAATGTCTCTGTGGCAGGTTGGAACCAGGTGGGTCAGAAAAATAGTAGAGGCTAGAGAATATGGTTTTATAAGATAAGATCACTTTATTAGCCATATACAATTTCTTGTATTAAGGATTTGTCTTTTCACATACCCCAGCTTGCTCTCCATGAGACACACAGGCACACAGACAGGGAGAGAGAAGCTTGGGGTCAGAATGTTTTTATACGGCACCCCTGGAGTAGCTGGGGTTAAGGGCCTTGCTCAGGGTCCCAATGGAGTAGGATTCTTATGCCGGCCACAGTTGAACCAGCAACCTTCCAGCCACGGACACAGATCCTTAGCCACAGAGCCACTGCTGCACCCAATATGGTGTTTATAAACAAACAAATGTACAAAACAATAATCTTCACATCCACCCATTTTCAGAAACCACTTACTGTAGTTCAGTACAGGATTTGCTTAAAGCCACAGTCTAGCCTGCGAGTCTTGGGGTGCAATGCAGGGTACATTCAGGACACCAGTCATCACAGACACAAACTAATGTGAGGAGGGACTCATTTAAAGACAAAATGTCTTTATACGTTGTGAAGAAATCTGACATATGCACCCAGAGGCAACCCACAAGGCCATTTAGGGCATGCAAAATCTGCATTGAATAGGGTGACCTTTTTTTTCCAGATGTTGAATACTGGACATTTATTGAAACTCATGATATCCAATAGCAACCCATCAAAAATACATAGTGGGTAGCAATATCAAAACATTTTAATATCAAGTTAATTTAACTCTTCTCACCAAGGAAAATGATATTATGAAGTATGACATGGACTATTATCATAATAAAAAAGATATAGAGTACAGTAGGAATAGTTACAATTTCAGTTGTCAGTGTTTTTTGGAAGATCTTGCATGGTCTTCTCACAGGGTGATGTTTCTTATGTGCTGTATTTTTCACTTAAAGCAAAGTTTCCACTTGCGTATGATGAGAGTGGTCCAGTCCAAACTTTAACTGAACAGTCTTTATGGATGAAACTATAAGACCTGAATTTCCAGGAGACAAAGCTGTATTTATAAGTGAAAACATATGTTCAACAGGACCGATGATGCTTGTCAAACATAAAGAAAATTGTACAGCCTTTTCTAGGTCTGCATAGTATACTGCCGCGATATCCATCTCATAAAAGAATGTCTTACCACCTATCAGACATTTGACAGTTTTCTGTGTGTTCTAGTTTCAAATGTGGTGGCAGATGATTGCTTTTGCATTTCACCATTCATCAAAAAGACTTTAGGCTTAGAGATGAAATTCTTGGCTGCCCTCGATGTCTTTGCACATGAGAAGTTTCTCCATAGTGCCCATCAAGGTTTTCATAGTTGGACTTGGTCCAGAAATGTCAATTAAAAATTCTAAGCTGTATTGTAAAAATCCACCATAAAATCTGAGTCTTTTATGTGTGATGTGACAAATTCCTCAGTGACCCTCACTGCTGAAAGTTTTTTTTAAGAGACACAGATAAGTCGTTCTTCTATATTGCCTACACTGATTTATGAGAGATAGTCGTTTGCTCTGTGGCAAAAAAAATCCACAATTTTGTTCAGGGGTCAAATAACATTTTTATCAGCAGTGTTGGATTTTTGTCTTGAGAAAAATAAGCCTTGAACCCATTAAAAATCGACAAGATTCTTTCTAAAGCTGACCCAAGAGAAATAAAGAGTGTACTACCATGATGTAGCAATTTTGGATACCAAAGATAAATAAACTAACAGAACTGATAGACCTGTTTGAATTGTTCCACATGAACAGTTTTAGTGTAAAAGTATTTGTAAACTTTAACGGCAAAGCATTCTAAATCAATTGGACAACAATTGGCAGCTGCTTGAAGAAAAATCTTTATGTACTGTACAATGTGAGCACCAACACCAATAATCTTTACCGAGTTTAACTTGCAGTTTTCCAAGCATGCTTAGTGATGCCAAAATCTGTATTGGTACTGCACAGTGTCCAGCAATGCTGTCACATAGTATGATTCTACACCAGCTGCTCAAGACATTTTACAGATGAAAAGTTTCACCAGGCAGAGAAGAAAATGTGATGATTTGTGTCTTTACCACAACATTTGGAATAAAGTAGTATCCAAGATCAGTATGATGAATAATGATTTCTCTAAACCATACTGCAATTCTTCTTATAATAATGTAGTTATTCCAAATTGTCTAATACTTGGTGAATGCAGATGATTTTTGGGTTCATACAGTTTCTTGAGAATTTTAAAGGTACAGTGCAAATGCTGAATCTTAAACTGCTCATGTTGCACTAAATCATAGGGAAACAGAAATGGCATTCTGTTTTTTTAAACATTTTTTTAAATATTCTTATGGATTTGGCCTGACAAAAAAGTCTGAAACACTTGAAGTGACATACTTTGCTTAGTGTCTTAATGTTTTTTTGAAGATGTTGAGTGATGTCTGTATGCCCGTCATGAGTGATTGAAAAATAAGCTCCACATATCTGGCATGCAACCTCATTGTTATCATCTACTGATCTGGGTCTGTGTTAAAAAAGTTTGAATTGTTTTTGTTGTTCTTTATTAAAATTACATGCATGCTTTTATGACAATTTAATTAGCTTACATGGCTATAGCCTCCAAGATTGAGCTTACTTCATCCAAAGAAATTCACCTTTTACCAAAAGCAATGACAAACCTCAAAGACTGGATACATTAGTC
This sequence comes from Lepisosteus platostomus, assembly GCF_059453375.1. Taxonomy (NCBI): domain Eukaryota; kingdom Metazoa; phylum Chordata; class Actinopteri; order Semionotiformes; family Lepisosteidae; genus Lepisosteus; species Lepisosteus platostomus. The sequence goes on from NC_142611.1 coordinate 17,461,357, forward strand.
CATTGCATGTTTATTAATATATGCACAATATTTTGATATATATTGAAAATACAAAATTGAGGGGTAAGGAAATATGAAACAGCTTATTTTTAAGAAGTCAGAATAAAAAGAATAAGGCCTGAAATATTGGTCACTTTAAAAATGGGAGGTATGATCTACCTAATAGAGAAGGAATATCATCACACAAAATAAGTCATTTTCCCCTTCTTCTTGGAAAGGAAAGAGGTATGAACCAACATTCTTATGCAACGCAACCAGCCAACAGTGAACAGAAGAACACGCCGGCAAAATCCAAAGGTAAAGTCGAGAACAGGAGGTAAACAGGAAATGCAGGAAACTCAGAGGTACAGCAAGACTGAGAGAAAGCTTCAAGACTAAGTGGGGATGTTGCATGGAATCTGGTCTTGAATATGTGATGGCAAATGAGGTGAGTGATCTTTAACTGTGAGCAGGTGGCATAGATTTTTTACCATTACGCGTAATTAAGGTAGGGTGAGCTGATGTGGAAACTCTAAGGTGTCCCACAGTGCTTTGGCATAAGCGAGTGTTACAGTCATGACAGAGGGAAAACAAGGGCATCTCAGATGGCACCATAGGTGTAGCATCCTTCTTTTTGTGTATGAGGTTGAGGAACAGAAACACACTTTTAAGTCTTGTTAATTGAAGAAACAGTGCCACTTAAAATAGGCTGACAGCATTCAACATGTTTTGTGTGCTGCTTTAAACACACAAAACCCCCTCTTTTTGTTTGCAGAAGCGCAGAAGGCTGATCCTATTCGAGCACCATGTTTTTTTAACTGGTGCATGATGGAAAATAGAAGAGAATGGATGGATGCAAATCTGTGGTGCAAAGGGAGTTGTTCGGAGAGGATAGCAAACAGCGTCTGATGCCTCAAACAGAAAGAGAAGGTGTTACGTATGGGACATTCTATTCCATTAACATGACATTTAGGGAAAATGGAAACATATTGTTGTCCAGCTGCTAATTTTATTTGGAATCTAGAATGCACAAAGATGTTACAAAATAAATTGTAAATCATGTACCACCTGTCAGTACACTTCAGCTTGCAAGAATTCAAATAAACTTTCCCTACTTCCAGTTCCTGCTGTTGATGTCCCATTTGCACATATTGCAATGGATATTGTTGGTCCTCCAGAATGAAGCAGTTCAAGTAATTGCTACTGTATATCTTAGTTATAAACATTCCCATTCAATAATGTCACTGCTAAACAAGCAGCCTGAACAGTTGGGTAGGGATATAAAATAAAATAAATATCTGAATGGATCAGTAACCTTATATCCAGTGTGAAGAAAGATGTTAATAAATTACTGTGGAATATGGATCTGCATTCTACTTTCAGTTCATGCAGACAGACAGTGGTTCAGCACCAATTGGAGGAGAGATACATCCCCATAGGCCATATGGGTCACTGTATTGCTGGAAGCCAAGATAGCCTAGTGACATGACCCAGGCTCGAATCCAGATGGTTTAATTTCTTGTCTATATGTTAGTACCTACTATGGCACAGTGCCCCCCCAGTCACCATACAGTACTGAGACATTCAATTGGAAATTCTAGAGGCAGGTGTACCACCTTTTCCTTGGAGGACTCCCCAAGTCTCAGACTAAGACCACAACTAAAACCACACGGCAAAGCTGCAGCCATTGTACATGCTTATATAACCAATTAGACAAACAGAAATTTTATTCTCTTCTCAAAGGCAGGATTCTTGGCTTCAAATGGGCCCAAATACAAGCTCATCAAACATTTGGAAGAGACATTTAGCAATGTAAGTTTCTTTGTGTTTATTCATTATGTACGGTATAAAGGAATTGCCTTGATACTGTATGTAACTGCCCTGTGAAATCAATTGCAGCTGAAAGAACAACTACACAAACTCACCCTCCAGTCATGCTGAATGAAGGTAAGGTAAGGGATTTCCCAAAGTTACTAATGTTGTTTGACACTGTCTCTTGTATGTCTGGAAGATATAATGAGTTATGCTGTGGGACAACATAAAATTTCTTAATATAACCGTCCAGAATTGGTCACTGCTGGCACTGAATTGGAAGACGTCACTGTCAGAAAGAAGAAATTGTTAACTACTGCTTCGGAGTAGAAAACAGCTTACTTTCAGACACATTCATGAATTCTGTCAGAGAGCCAAGAATTTTCCCAAAATCTGCACCATGGAGTTTTTCTGCCCAGAACTGCAAAAAGAACAGAGAAGTTATTTTCTAGATTATTGCCAGTTACTGTTGCTTTTTCCAACAAGGAACAAATCAGTTCAGATGGTAGCAGGATGGCCTTAGCTTTTTGGGGGCCCTAGTCAAAATCTTGAAAAGGGGCCCCTCCAGATCACCATTTGCGCATACACTTCTATTATCAGCTCCCACTCCAAACTTACTTTACTATTTAGAACAATTAAATAAATGAATTATATAACAAGAAAACATTTATTAACCAGCTTTGAGGAACACATACTAAATAACTTACAAACACGAACAATAAGCACGCATTTTACAAAGATAACATATTTTAACATTGAAAGTAATAAAAGTTGAAGTTGAATCTGTTAACTTCTAGTAAAAGACTTCAAGTAGTGTCTCGCCTAAAAATATGGCTTTTCTACCATTCTCTATTTACATGGATCTGACAGACTCAAATCCAAATTAAATACAAATGCATTATTTTAATGACTTGATTTAGTGTATCGCTGCTTTGGGGTCACTTATCCTGCTCTTCTTTCCTGCACTTCCTTTTCTCAGCACCCAATAGGTACAGTACATCCTTTTGGAGGATGATGTGCGTTTACCAGTTGCACCCATATGATTTCAATTTTGAATCTCTACAACATAGTTTGCAATGAATGTAAAAGTCACTTGTAATCTTTGATTATGTTAGATGTAATGAAAAATAAAACAAAACTGGTCATCACAACATTTACTACTTTTCAAAATTAAATGAACAGCATTTGGTGTGGCAGCAGCAGAAACCACACTGATATTGTCATTTTATGGTGAAGATGAGAGTCATTTAATACACTGACAGTGACAATAAACCACTGTACAGACATTCAATAATAATTCACAACTAATCATATTCTAATATTTAACTAACAAATTTTAACAGCCTATATTAGTGCAGCAACAACTGAAAGAACCACTGGAGGGAATTTTTGACTCACAGTACATTTGAAAAAATGTTGCGTTGCATTTTGGGGACTCCCTGGTGGCTTTGGGGCCATAGGCAGTCTACTAGTTTGCCTAAGGCAGGCCCTGGATGGTAGGCAGGACAATCAATTAAATGTAATGAGTATTTGATTGTTGCTTGCATATGGTAGGTTTATTTAGAGTGGCATGATTGCATGAAGGGGATGTGTTCAATTCTGGATTTGGATATCCATCTGCGTGGAATTTGCATGTTTTCTTCATATCCATGAGGGTGTTTGGATCTCAATTTACAATTTCTCTGGTCAATTTAGCTGTCCCATCCAGAGATAGGGAAGCTGTTTTCTCTCATTACTGCCTCATGCCCTGCACTTCTGTGACAGACATTGATTTGCTGAAACCCTTACCTGGATAAGTGGCTGTCAGATAATGTATAGATGGGTCAGGGTTTGGCATGGGTTGGATTGGAATGAAAAATGAGTAGATGCCCCTTTCAAATGGTGATATACAAATTTGCTTGTGTAAGAGGAAATAGTGCCATTGTAAATAATAAACGTTTGATTTACATGTATTTTAGAAGTCTAAATGCTTTTTGTGGCAGAATGACCTAATATTGGGTTCACTGCTTAAGCATTAGTTTCTTATGTTTACTTTGAACTATTTTTGTAGTATTGTCAAGATTAATTTTATGACTGCATGGTTGCAAGTGTTTGGGGAGATGGGGAGATGAGAAATGGTTCAGAGTCTGATGTTATGGAATTATTTGTAGTCCTATTGCATTTTATATGTCTGTGTAGTTTTGGCATGCTCAGTTCTTTAGTTTCCAAAATAACATTTGCACAAGAAGATTATTTTATGTAATGTGTTGCTTGCAGCTTCCTACAGGGAATCTTCATTTTAGGCCTTTGAGCCTCCATTAAAACATCGTGGAAAATTGTACAGCCATTACATCTTTTATTGTGTGTTTGATTGTCTATAAAAAGGGGAATTTGGTAGAAATAAAATTCGTTAAAATCAGTTGGGGTTTTCAGTTTGTCTGATACATTTGAGAAATCTTTTAATGTGACTATCAAAACTGAGTTACAGTTACAATTGAGTTACAATTCAGTTTTCAAAATAAAGGTTTGGTATATTAGTCAATTGTTTTTATAGATATTTGGAGCCGTTTGCTAGTGTCAGAGGTAAACCCTGGACAACTTTCTTAAAGCTTGCTTGTTACTTTTATATTAACTTTGTCTTTGCTCTATTTAGTATTTCATTACAACTCTAGGTCTGGCATTGCAATATTTGTTTTCTCAGAATCATTATTACATACTGCCTGTTGTTGTTTTTGCACACTGCCTGTTGTCTCTGTCTTTCTTTTATTATACAATTGTATTGTTGTTGTTTTTTTTTGTACTACTTATCGTCTGAGAGCTAGCTAACTAGCATTTCGTTATACCATATACTTGTATATGAGTATAATGACAATAAACTTGAACTTGAAGATGTAAATACCTTTTTTAAAATCTAAACTGAAGTTCATTGCTGGGATCAAAATACACTCCTAAAGGAAGGATGCAAGGCTTGTGAGTAGGTTTCCTAGCTTTTATAGAAGACATACTGTATATTATTCAATGTGATCAAATTGTGGTAAACCAATGATATTTTTATATAAACTCTGACTGTTCTTTCCTAGTCTACTCAATGGCCGTCATTGTCAAAAATACTGATATGCCTGAAAATACTGACATTGAATAATTCTATGGCATATACTTTTAAAATGCAGAATCCATGTAACCTTTTCATTCCAAATACATGGTCATATTTATAAAGCCCCTTTTCCCTTGCTAACTATCTAGCAAAGAAATTCCTGATGTGACATAATCAAGTATAAGACATAAATCATTATTTATTTTTACCTTGCAGTCAGAAAGCTTTCTGTGACACTTTACATCTTCATTGTATTATTTAGTTATTAAGATGTGAAATTAGCATGGTTGTACTGTAAATGTTTGATGAATATTAAACACTGTGTCCAATTGTGATTTACTCACATTTTTTAAATGTTAAGACCACCATTTCACATTTCTGCCACAGAGAAAGGTGACTGAGTGATTCAGTGTCAGATCATATTCTTATTGTTCCTTTAACTTTAGCACTTGGAATGGATGGTTACAGAGAAATATCAGAATATAAAAACACAAAAAGTTACAAGAGGAAGCCATTCAGCCTGTCAAGCAAATATGTTCATTATGAAATCTGAGGTGTCCAATGAATTTAATGCCACTTCTGTCAAACACAGACAACTATCCATTGTGTGTTTAACTGTCTTAAACATATGTCCTCTACTGTTAAACAAGATCATCAATTTATTATTAGTGCTTTTACCCTGTCAGAGTTAAAACATTCTTTCATGAAAAAGAAAATATACTCAATATGTTCATTAAGCTATTTCCAGGGCAGCTATCCTCTTACTGTAAAAAGATGGCAATAGTTGCACATGATGATCTACTGTACATGAGGCCTAACCAATATATTGTCCAACTTCCTCTTTTTCCTGTGCTTGCTCAAAAAGCTAACTGGAATCAACAACTAATGTTTTATCAAATCATATTGTAATATGGGCAATAATCATGTAGATGAGCAGTAATAGAAGCACTCTTTTATTGATCAGAAAGGCAGTTTTTCTGTCAAAATAAACTTTATTTCCAAAACAACATTTCACAATTAGTAAACATTCTAACACGTTTTCATACTATCATTGCAATAAGAAAACATTCCAAAAGAGGTGATTGTCCATGTAGTGATTCATAGCCGTTCAGGGACACCAAATATGTAACGTTGCCATAGCCAAAATGTAATGTAGTGGCTCTCTGAAGGCACCAGTTCTGTAGGGTTTGGGCATTTACTGAGACAATTATTAATTGTAGCAGTAAATCACAAAGTTGATTCTTTTGATGGCTTTAGAATCCAACCATGCGACATAACTCAAACAACGCACACACACAGGTACTAATACACGAGGATACATTTATTAATACATAGAATATGCATATAAAACTAACAGATCTTATCGAGAGGGTTATCAGAATATAAAAGGTATATATTCAGTCAGTTACAAAGTGTTACACATATCAAGAGGACATACGTTCAGTATATCATTCATTTAGACCGTTTCGTAAATGCACTTGGTTATAACTTCTACATTAGATACTCAAACAAGTACATAACTCTTAGGAATTAAATTGATATCAACTGGTTGGGATAACAATTGAATTCTCGAGCTGTAATGCATTGAAGTTGAATACTCATCCAATTTCTGGGGATTCAGATCTCCTGCGGGCACAAAGAAACAGTTGCAGGCTGTTGCTGTCCAATCCGCGCTCTCTGGCTCGGTGCCAGGCTGTGCTGTGCGGCTTGCGACGGTGCGCTGCTGATGCTCACTGTTGGCTTTAACTAGCAAAGTTTGTGCACAGGAGAAAAGATGACTGTGGGTCCCAGCAAGTCAGGAAGAGGACCGGTTCGTTCCTGATGAAGAGCTAGTTCTGAATAGTGATTCAGCTGTCCACAGTTCCGACTTGTTCACGAGGCTTGCTGCTGATGCTAACCTCGGGTGGATCCTCTGGTTACTCTCTGGCAACCTCCGCTCTAGACTCTTAGAACAGAGGAAAGTTCTGGCACTTGGACACACTGGCCATTCTGTGTTGGTCCGGGCTGAGTCTCAGGATGGTCAGGAGGCGCGCTGCGAGAATGTCCTGCCCTTGGGAGCCTTCTGCTCCTGGGCCGTCCTGACCTGGAATTCTCCTTTGAATTCCCTTTAGAAAAGTCCACAGAATTCTCTCCAGAATCTTACTGAATCTCTCAGGCTCTCTGTGTTGCCTGTTTTTACCTGGAGGAACTTCAGCTCGTTGATTGGCTGAAAGTTCCATGGGCATCAGAGTCCCACGTGGGTTACTCGGCCCTACCAGTCCCTGATTGGTTGATCAAGGTGAGATATGAGTCACTTACTCCTGACACTTAGTAATGCAGTCCAGATGTCCATCTGGCACTCCCTAGACAGATAGGCGCCAATGGATGACCATTGATCATGATAGCCAGGCTTAGCTAAGTGCATCCCCCTTTGGGAGCTGTCCTTATCAGGAGAAAACATCTTAAATCACCCTGTATGAATAGTCTCTCTGTGGCTGCACCACAGAGATGAACAGAGAAATGGGGCCTCATTTGGGAAGGCTCAGAACACTTAATTCTTTCTTATTAATAAGCCTGCCGCTACATCCATTTTCAATCAGTACAAGTGGATGATAAGGCCATATTTGCACTATTAAAGAGTCCCCCCAAGCCTTACCACTTACTTGTGTCTGTTAGTCCCTGTACAGGGAACAAAGTCCTTTCCAGCGCTCCCTTGCTGTGGGGAAACCCCATTTGGCGACGTCATGCTTCATCTTCCTTCTGAGGTCCGCCAGGATCCTCTCCTCTAGCTCCCTCACTCCGAACTTTATGTTGTGCCAGATAAGAATGTTCCTTGCGTCCCATAGGCCTTTTTTTTGTGAGGGAACAAGTAATAGGTTTATTCCATGCTGAAAAAAAGAAGAAAGAGAACACAACGTTTCGGACGTGGAGCCTTCTTCAGGTGTCAATGGGCAACAATGGGCAACTCCTGGGAATGAAAGCGGTGCTCAGTTACCAGTACATTCTGCTGGGGCTGGCACCAACCTGGATTGGATAAGGGGACGCAGCTGAAGAAGGCACCTGAAGAAGGCTCCACAGCCGAAACGTTGTGTTTTCTTTCTTCTTTTTTTCAGCATGGAATAAACCTATGACTTGTTCCTTTGCAGCCTACGCATGCTGATGCAGCTACCCACCTGAACTACTTTTTTTGTGAGGGCCAGCAGCAGCCACAGTAGGAGCTGCGTCCCCTTATCCAATCCGGTTGGTGCCAGCCCCAGCAGAATGTACTGGTAACTGAGCACCGCTCCCGCTCCCAGGAGTTGCCCATTGATGTCCATTCTGCCCCACACCGCTTTGGCGAAGGGCAGCTCCTGAGTCTCCTCGACTAAACACGTGTCCAAGGGGGGACAATGCGGGTTCCTGGTGAGCGAGTGTCTGTAGAGGACCTCTCTGGTTGCCAGTCTCTTGTGTACGGCCATCCAGTTGAGGTCCTTCAGTTAGCTGTCAAGTTCTTTTGGCTGTGTCCTTTCCCAGACTTGTCTGGGAACCTGCAGCCTTTCGTTGGTGACCAGTTGTCCCCTCACCTCCTTGTACAGGGCTCAGTGGTTGGTGCAGAGATCTGGCTGTCTCGTGGCCTCGTACCTCCTGCTCCACTTGACAGCATGGGTGTAGAACTCCGGTCGCCTCTCCGCCTTGGGCCCAGTGTTTGACCACTGGACTAGGTGCCTCATTGGAATGGAAAGCCACAGCCTGACAAAGTACTGGTGCTTGTGGCCGAAGGACTTGCAGAAAAATATGCAGTCGAGTTTCAGGGGGAAACGTGAAACATCTCTACTCCCTTCCTCGACCGGCTGGCACATCTGGTTCCTTGTGATGTACTAGTACATGCCGCCCCAGATGAAACCGAAGATCATACCCCCAGTATTTTGAGGGGCTCCGTGCAGAGCTCGAGACCCTCTGGCGCTATCGTCCTGTCCTTCCGGGACCCGAAGAACTTCAGTTTGCTCTTTCGGCGGTTGAGTTTCGACCCTGAGGCTCTAGAGCAGTGGTTCTCAAACTGTGGTACGCGTACCGGCAGTGGTACGTGGCGTGCCGCCAGGAGGTACGCCAAATGACCCTGGAATTGTGTTGTGTGTGCTGAAAAAATCGGGACGGGTTTTCATATTTTGTATTTTTATACGTGTTGAATACGCAGCCTACGTACTACGATACAGTGCGCGCTAATACTTCAGTGGACACAAGAGATACTCTGTAATTCTATACCACTCTATAGGAATGCGTGCTACGGACGCAAGTGACCAATTGTATTTAAAAAAGCTACTGTATCTCCAGCAAATAGGGAGAAAGGAGAATGTGCGTTGTAACAATGCCAACGTTGTAAACCCAGGAATGCATAGAAATGCGTGCTATGAACGCTGGTAATCTTGTGAGCACAGGAAAGCGTGAAAAATAACAGAAAAATATTTAAGAACTGTTCTAAGTTAATTTGAGAAAAATACACCGAGCGTCTCTGTGTTTCTCTCCCATGTGCATAAAATAAATACTTAAAATAAACACTGAAATAAAAACGGAAACGTGGAAAAATGCACGCTTGCGGATTGCTAAAGCAGGTAAGCCCCACACTATTATGTGTGGAGAAAAAGTTGCTGAACAGCTCGACCTGCTGCCCCCCCCCCCGAAAGACACAGTCATTCATAGAATTATTGAAATGAAGGATTATATCAAAAGTACGCTGACAGCGTGCGTTAAGATGAGCAGATGTTTTTCACTGCAATTAGATGAGTCTGTAGTCGATTTGGCCAATTTGCTTGTTTACGTTAGATACGAGTTTGAGGGTACGTCCCGTGAGGACTTTCTGTTCTGTAAGCCGCTACCAACAGGAACTACAGGAGAGCACGTATTTCAGCTTCTGAATGAATTTATCGAAGAGAATGGCATCGACTGGATAAAATGTGTCGGAGTTTGTACAGACGGTGCTAGAACAATGACAAGCCGACACAGCGGTGTAGTTGCACGAATTAGAGAGGTTGCTCCAGAAATTAATGGTTTCATTGCAACATCCACCGCGAGACCTTTGCCGTCAAGAAAATGCCTGACGATCTAAAATCTGTTAGACTGTTGTGAATTGTATCAAGGCTCGAAAAATTAATTCACATCTGCTTTGCTCAACTAAACAGGCTCACCCCTCTCACTGAAATGGTGCTTTTTTATTTTTGTGTGTTGTTTTTTTTTCTGTAAAACACTTTGAGAAGCCACATTTTAATATATCAAACAATGTTTATTATTATAATATTTATTATATGTATGTGTGAGTGTGTGTGCACATGCGCTCATGTTGGTCATTGATAATTTCTGGGGTTCCTATGAGATGATGACTTGTAGGTGGTACTTGGATGCTTTGGTTGGATCAGGGGTGGTACTTGGTCCAAAAAGTTTGAGAACCACTGCTCTAGAGTATTGCTTCATGACATGCAGGGCCCTCCTCAACCCCGTCTGAACTCAGGAACAGCGTTGTGTCGTCTGCGTACTGGGAGATATTCAGGATTTCCCCCACGCCTCCCGGTATCGCCAGGCCATCAAGACAGGATTCTGTCTCACCACCTCTGCTAAGGACTCTGTGAAGAGAACATAGAGAAGGAGTGAAAGGAGACAGCCTTATCGTACACCGCGTTCCTGGGGAATGAAAGATCAGAAAGGCATAGGATAGCTATCCTTAAAAGAATTGCTCTCCCTGGCCAATAAGAGTAAAGCTAATATAATAGTGGTCCTGACTAATACAGGCCAGGCAAGTTAGAGTGGGCACCCAAGATCACAAATCAGGATGGGAAAACATGGAACAGTCATACATGCACAACATATACATAAACCTCTGTCCTTCCCTCCAGGTCCCAGGAGTTAATGTCCCTGATATCTTCCCATTAGGTTCCCAGAAAGGTTCCCATCTATCCCATCATGCACTCCTGAGGCTGACATCACCAGCCCCATTGCTTGTCCACACAGTGCCCCTTTTCCGCCAGATGAGGGCGCTACAATTAGTTATATATGTGTTTTATAAACTAAAACACAATATGATACACATATTTAGTCAGGCAAGCTACAGTGATTTGTTTCCAGGCTAATTTCTTTCTTGTTTTTGAGCACAACACATGCAGTATACAGTGTCTGGCAAACGTATTCAGACCTTTTTGAAATGTGAAAACTACTGTCCATTAATGTTTCCAAAGAACCTTGAGGGACATTGAATACATTTGCTAAGAAAAATTGGCAAAAAATGCACCAAGCCAGTGTGCAGAGTTGGTAGAGACTTACTTAATAAGGCTTGTGCCATATGTTTTACCAAAGACACATCTACCAAATATTGAGTATAGATGTGGACACATGTGTCTCATTTGAAATGCATGGTAAATTATCCAAATTTCCTAATAGTAAATTTGAAGGGGTGAAGCGGTTTCCTTGCTACATGGTTTGAATGTGTAAAATATGCATGTTTTCACTACAACACAGTTTACAATAATTGTCTATTTAAATGATGATTTCCATCATATTTCTTATATAAAAAATAATGAATTTGCAATAGAAACATTATAATTCAACAATCTCAGGCAATACTGAATTAGAGTGTTCAGGCACCACTGCAGAAAGAGGCATACAGTACCTACACTTCATCTATAAATTCATGGAAATCCTAAGATGGGTTTCACAAAACATTGACCCCTTATTTAATTATAATTAACTGACATGATGCATAAAAATGTATACATGGGACTGTCTAAATGATCTGAGAAGGAAATGGCTTTCCCAGAAATTAATTTGCATAACATAATTAATCAGACATAACAAAGAGGAAGAGGAAACAATTGAAATGTCAGTTCATTTTAATTGTTTTTGCTTTTTTCACTGCTATATAATGTCTTGCCAAAGTAAAAAAAATTAAAAATGCTTTCCTGGTCTTTTCCAGTCAATGTCAAGAATTCTGCAGTATCATTTATATGATGTGAAAAACATTAATTTAATTAAACTTTCATCAAATTAAAACAATGCTGGCAAAGCACATCTTATCTTCACTCCCTATTTAACCTTTTCCATCCTAGAATACTTAAAAGAACAGCCCAATACAACTGTCTACAGAGTGTCTGTATTTTTTTTTAAGTTTACCATGCTAAATTTGCAGTTTTCCATGGTCTATGTGTGTCTGTACATACTTTGCATTTCCCAGCCCCCATTACTGTACCATGTTTTCATCAATGCTTATCTGAGCTACAGTACACTTTCCTCTGCCTTCACTATGACATACTATAGAAATCCTAACCCTAACCCTAACCCTAACCATTTAACCAGCAACTTGCCAACCCTCAAATTAAGAACTTTAAAAACCTAGTGTCTAGAAGTCTGTTGACACCAATAATGTCTCTGCTTTGAAGAAAGTGTTTAGGTTAGGTCTTGGCTTAGCAGAGAATTTAATATTTCAGTTAAGTTTATGGTTAAGGTTGTGCACAGAGATATGGGTATACAGAATCTCAGGAACCATGGTTACCCTAGATAGATTCAAGGTGGACAAACCACCTCCTGGAAGAGGTTTCTGGAGCAGCTCCATTGATATGTATAATAATAATTAAATATATCCACTTAAATAAAACAAAGGTATGAGTAAATGAAAGAAAATAGTCAAAGATGTTATCACTGATGCAGACATTTCCTCAAACTACTGTTATTCTGACCACAGTATACTGTAGCGACCTGGTGTACAATATACTGTAATTTATTTAGTATTATACCACACTTTTATTTTTAGTTATTTAAATTTTCTTTTCAACCTATAAATTTATAGTCAACTAGCTTGCCAGATGAGCCTGGTCATTTGGTAGAGTAGTGCTAAAATCACTTATACTAATTGGTGATTCAAATTTAAACCTTGACACAAAATGTCCTTCTATGTTACTATACATTACCTACCCTGAGATATTACTATCAACTGTGTGAATTCATATACAGTACTATAGATGGATGGAGAATCATATAGAAGGTATGATATGGTCAGATATCATACCTTTTATTCCTTTTAAAATGTATTAAGTGATTGATAAGGCACAAGTTGAATGAGTGAAATATCACAAATAGTAATAAATCCTACTTCATTTGTCCAAAAAGCTGGCCATCACAAATTACACGAACACAGAACGAGAAAACCTGTTCTTGCTCAGAGTTCTGGTTAAGCCTGAATATAGAACTTGGTGTTTCAAGCCAAAGTTATGTCATTAATCAACTGTGACAAGGATTCACAAATTTTGGCTCAATTAGCCCAGGGACAATCAAGGTGGCTATAATTGTCCTGAGTGTTATCAGTCTCCCATGTTAACGTGAAATTTGGGACTTGCTGACTGTCTGGGACATTATTAAATACGCATACCTGCATTAGTTGACATTAACTGTCTATTAAGGCACTATAGAGCTTTCAGTATGTCTAATAGCGAATGGCCTGACAGTAGGTGTGTTGGAGGAAACCATGTGTTGTCCTCATTGTTATCCTGTTAGTGTACAATGACTCACACAAAGTGGTTAAAAATTAAATATACAATATGTGCATAAAATAATAAAATGGAACTGGTTGATTCAAGAACATCGAAAAGGAAAAATACAACAAAGCACCAATCACAATTACAGTAAACTAGTTTAATTACAGTAAACATGTTTCACAGTGTGAGAAATAAAAATGATATTCTGAAGTAGTACTGTTTGTGGACGTAAAGCTGAACAAAACTTCTTATTCACTGGGTTTTTTACACTCATACAGGTAAATACAGTATATAGTATATACTGTATACGGTATTGCGGGTGACAATGTTTTTGGTTTAAATTGAATTGTAATCCTGATAAAGATGTTCACTGGTTATTTTTTCACTTCTGAGGCATAGTAATAAATAAATTAAATATAGATCTAGCAATCACACAAGCCAAAGAAACTGAAAAAACCCTCTTATATCACTGTATATGTTGCTGGGCTTTACTTACTATACATTTCACTACAGAAAAACAACCCAATAATAACTAACAGATCTTAAAACTCAAACAATTGTTGTTAATTTTTGGGGCAACAAATACAACATAAAAAAGAGAAAATGATCAATGAAAATTTGAAATGATTTTGCATTTACATGCAAGTAATTTCATGGCAGATGTGATGAATGACCAATTCAGTACTTTTCTTAAGCCTGATTCATGTCATAAAGCTATTATAAAGGAGGTCTCTGGCAGGAATGTCTATAACACCTACATTGCATATAGGGGTCTGTATGAAAATCTATGCAAATTAGTATACTTGACGTCAGTGGTGCCAGTGAAACAAAATATAAAAAAATGTTGACCTTTTACTTGGTGAATCATAACATCTTTTAGCAGTTTTGTAAATTGTGCATAATGTTCTTCAATGCTGTTTAAAGATACTGTACTTAGGAGATAATTTTTTAAACTTTTATTTTATAAACCTTTCTAATAAAAAGGCAATACTGAAGAAAAATAAGCATTGTGGCCAACACTTATTATTCTGCAGGTTAAAATTAAGGTTCACAAGATACAGGTGATTGGGTGCCATATTGCTTGCAGAGTGAATTTAGGTGTTCTCAATTTTACAAGAAGGGTAACACATGAATAAAATATACAGTACTACCAATCTTCTATAAATATATTATGATATGTTAGGAAGCTGAAAACCCTTATAAGACAAGGAAGCATTTCACCTCAGATGTTTTCTGTTTTACCTACTGTAAGAAACTCAAAAGACCAATTTAAGTCCAATTAGAGTACTATTTCCAGATATGTAAGGTGAAAAAGGGGGAAAACTAAAACGATAAAAAGGAAATAAAAATGAAGAGATGCAACACAAAAATAAGAAGCTATGAGGCAAGGCTGAGTGGAGTAATATGAGACACAGAGAAGCATAATTTTAAGATCCACTAGTTTAGATTACTGCATTTACAGGCTTTGATGGTACAATCATTATTTTACCATCTGAAATCTGAGCTTAGTAGAACAACCTTTTGCACTTTTTTTGTCTGTGTAATATTACTAAGGTTTTTGATATAAGATCATGTGTTTCACTTGGAAGTACTGCAGGCTCTAGAGACATAACACTCTGCTACCATCTGGATTAGTAGTGTCAAGGTGTTTAAGCTTTATATCCCTAAAAATGGAATCATTTACATGGTGTCTTGACTGTAGCATTTATAGAACTTGTATTTGATACAGTACTTCTTTGGGTTTCACATAACCACACGTCCATGATGCTATGTGAGAATGCAGGTTAAACCTAGTTCCTTGATAACTGAAACCAATAGGTTCGTAAGGGGGCATACCTACACTTCATCTACAAATTCATGGAAATCCTAAAATGAGTTTCGCAAACTCATTTACCCCTTATTTAATTATAATTAGCTGATGTGATTTTAATATTATCCAGGAATAATGATCACTTTGATCAAATAACTAGCTTGATTTAGTAATTGGCCAGTAACAGTAGAAGATACTGTTGTTTTGTTTAGGCCAGGATTTAGCTAGTCCTAGGGCAGGGCAACAAGACTATGGGGAGAACCAAGCACCTGAAAACAGTACTACACCTTTAGGAAAATCAAAATTCAAAGGAACTGTGTGAATTAAAACATAACTGAGGTCCTCTTTACTGTAGGTATGCTTAATATCTATGCTTCATTTCTTAGAAATACTCTCAAAACCTTGTAAACACTTGTAATAATCTAGTTTTACAGTAAACTAAGTCTACAAAGGATAACTCTTGTTGAAGTTTTAAAATTGTAAAAAACATTTAGACTTAAGTGTGAAATCTTTATTCTACACAGAAACCCATTCCTTATGTGAAAAGAGCATGTAACTGGGTATAAATGAGATACCACAAAATACAAAATAGTCTTGTAAAGCATATAGAGTATGCAACCAGTGCTGGGCTGACATGTTACTAAAGAATTTGTGGAAAAAAATAATCTATAATGCTCAGTTTTTCAGAATCCCATATCTTGCAAAGCCCTGTGCTGAATAAGATGTAATCTTGATGATGGACATCATCTGGTTTGATGGGATAGAAAGTACAAAAACACAAAGTCAAAGGCTTTGCCTTTCACCTCTTGGATCAGTGTTCATTTCTACTATGATGTATAAAAGAAAACTGGCCTTTGAATGAGTCTTCTTTCTTCCTACTGAACAGATTTGGGCTCTGCTCCCTTTGATAGAATGGATTGAATTGTCTGCATGTTATCCAGGTGCAAAGTAGCTGCCATGTTTCAAGCCTCGTGGGGGTTTCCACAATGCTTCTTAAAATGATTTTAACAGCAAAGGATTTGTCGAGTGCTTTGAAATCCCAAGCTGATGCAAAGGTGCCTGACAGCTATGCAGATTTCAGTTCTTTCAATTAAAAGCACCATAATTAGACCAAAATGAATCAGTTCTAATATTGCAAGAATATCATAACACAACAGTAATGTTTTGTGTTTGGATGGGCTTAGTTTTGCTTTTCTTACTTCATTATGAAATGGAAACAAATGAAAAAAAGATTTTAAAGAATGCAAGAAAGAACCAACACTGTTGCGTGGCATGAGAAAGAAAGAACACTGAGATTCCCATTGCCCTAAAATGTATAAACTTTTACATCTTACTAACACCTGGTGCTGCAATCCATACACCACGTTAAATGGTAAATTTTCTGCACCTCCTTCTTGGGTTTCTAGTCCCTCTTATCATGAGACAGAGAAAAGATTGTAAATTTGGATGGATATCTACTCACGCATACCAGAGCTGTCATGTTGTCTAGTTGGATTGGTATTGGAGACGTCCCTGGAGAAAAGGATCGAGCTGCTTAAGAAGCTTGAACAGCAGTAGTTACAAGTACTATAATTGATGTGGTGCCTTGTTTCCCATGAGCAATGCCTGCAGAGGGATTGTGCAGGGTATATCAAGCTGAGTTCTGTGTTCAGCATCATCACAACAGTTACAGACCGAAAACAAAAAACAACCAAGATTAATCGCAAAAAAGGTAAACATGAACTAATGTTTTCTTCAGTGTGCTGCTCCCAGATAATCAACAATCATATTAAGCAATAAAAAAGTCAGTGCAGGTTTGCCCTGGAGAGAAATAAAAACATAGTTTCCTTACATCCAGGGTGAACAGTTTGCTATCGAAAATACAAAACAAATGTCCTTGATATCAATGCTGAATCCTCATATCCCCCAGACATTTTCTCCATGGAATTGAATTGTTGACTGGAGGTATGCATAAACTACATATTCTTACAAATTACATACAGTATCATGCATATTTCAACTGCCTGGATTTTCTTTATAAAATATTGTATAATGGGATAGAAAAGCAATATCAATTATATTACACTCATACCACCAATTAATGTATAAATTTCTTATCACTTTACAGAACTCCTATAATATACATTTATTGACCCAATATTGGTACACTAGGCCTGTTGCACTTTTGTGGTTTTAATAAAGCTTAAAGTTGCAATTAAATAGTATCAAAATATCTGATTATTCACTTGATGATCAATGTTCTTCATTTCCTTTTCTGAATGTTAGATGACACCTTCCAATCACTGATCAATAATTAGTAGGGTCTTTTTTTTGTTCTTTAGCTGCTTCAAAATACCAAGTGTAGTTCCTAGATAAAGTATGTGAATCCTAAATAAAACCATGGGAATTACAGTTTCTTACCACTACACCTTTGTTTAATTGGAACTGGTCTTTTTATAATTAACCAAAAAAGTTTATATTTACCAGCTGGTCGCTTTTTGAGATGCAGTAGTGTATGAATAAGAAAAAAAAACATATAATTAAGAATCATTGTATTGATCTGTTTATGAAATAATAAGTCTTAAGTGGATCATACAGCAAGGCATTGACCCTTGGCATTTGAATCGGCCAAGTTGAAACTCAATTCAATGTTATGTCAGAACCTGAAGCGAGCCGTTAAAGCAAAAGAAAACCTTAAATGTTATCGACTTGAAACAGTTCAGTAAAGAAGAATGGGCCTATATTCCTGAATGTCGATGCAACTGACTAATGAAAAGTAACAGGAAACTCTTGTTGAAATTACTGCTGCTCAATGAAGTTCCACTAGTTGCTGATTCTAAGGATTATCATACTTATTCACACAAGGATATTTATTTTTGGTTAATTTTATTTAAATAATAAAATATGTTACTGTATATCTTTGTGTTATGCATTCAATCAGGTTTTCTTAATTTTTACTGAGACTTTCTTGATGATTTACTTATACTTTAGGTCTATACCTACAGTATACCACATACTGTATAGTATACATGAATCATTTACTTTTCACTTACAATTACTTTGCTCAAGATCTAGGCATGAGGCAACTCTTGTTATGAATCATTGTGTTTTTCAGGGAGATTTCATGAAACAGCTCAATAAAGGGTACTCTGTGAAATAGTTGGAGAGCAAGAACACTAATACACAACTCTTGGTCACAGTTTTCTTTGTTTGGATAATTGCCTTCACTGTGTTACTGTAAATTTCGACCTTGCTAGTGCCACAGTGAGTCACACAGTACACATTTTTCATTGAGAAGAAAGGAAAACTTTCAACACATTCCTATTCCTGTAGATTCTGAATAAAATGAGGATTCAGAAAGCATTATTGTCCTAAAGAGGGTGAGCTCTGCGATTAAGAGCATTATTCTCCTTACACAAGTACATATTGACTTTTTAGGATCGTAGAATAAAGAGATGAGACACATTACATTTACTGAAGCAAAGCTGAAATAAAACAAACCTAATGCCAGATTAATAATTGTAGATTTAAGTCTCTCTGTACATAACTTAGATTAATAGAAACTGTAAAGAAACCCCACAGGGATGATGACTTGGCAATGTTATAGTGTTATATTTTAACAAAGCCAACCAAATTTATACCATATATTCACACACTAATGTCACCACAACATAACCAATGTTTAATTGCACTTGACCGCTCTTAGTAATTATGACGTTCCTACCAGCATTTTTTGAACAACTTATTTTAGGGCCTAATGTGAATTGGAATCTTTAGTCATCCCTCTATAAAATTCATCCATTATCTATTAATTTGTGGCAGTTTTGAACATTTTAGAACACTTGGTGGGCTCATGAGTTCAAATACAGTTATGTGTAGTTATATCTTGGCATCTGCTTTTATTTTTCCATTTGTTGTTTTGATAGTATTTTTATGCCATTAAGGATTAAAAAGCTGATATGATGGGATCTCAAGTTTTAGTGTCACTTTCAATTTGTTTCTGTTGGAACCTGTTTCTCTGCAAATGAGAAGTCTGCAAGTTAAACAAAAATATCTAAACATTAAAGTAAAAGCGATATATCTATATTTTTGTTTAGAACACTTGTTGTTGCCATTGTTTTTCCTAACTGTAATGAGTTATTATGAAAAGACTAACAAGGTTATACATTTTAACCCTCCAGTTTAGTACAAAGCTCATTGTTTACTGGCTTTAAAAGCGAAACCAAACTAAACGCTAGATATTTCTGTAAGTTTAGTAACCAGCCTAGCATGATATTTGTTTACCACTCCATTAAAGAGAAACAGTGGTGCATGGTTGAAAGCATGTTTTTTCTCTAATAGTGGGGAAAACAAGTCAATTAACAGAGTGTTACTGGTTCGTGTGTAAGTGGATTAAGTGGTGAGGATTAGAGTGATGGAGGCAGCGAAAGTTATGAGTCTGTCAGTAAGTGTGACGTAAGCCATTACTTCCTTACTGTTAAATGCATTTCTGTAGCCCTTACAGCAGTATGGGAAATGCATATACATCATTAAAACAAAACAAATAAAACATTCCTCTGCATTTATAAAGCGTTGTCAGAGGATGTTAATTAAAAGTACATACATATACTTTTTTCTGTTCTTTCTTTGAAGTGTGTGATAACCAGAAAAAAAAAATCAAAAGCAGAGTTGAAGATGGCCCGCTAATGAGTTATATCTATCACAAAGTAGAGCACTGAGTTCATTGGTTTTGTTCTGGTAAATCACAGGTTCTAATGTGGCTCTTCAAAATATTTCATTCTACACATTAGCATTTTACTCTACAAAATAAACAACATTATGTATACCCGTAGACAGTATTTTTTGTGTTCCTTTCAGTGGTTAGGGTGCTATGGTGTTCCCTCTCAGTGGTTTATTAATGAATTTAAACAGTGCAGTGTGTTATTTTTTTCCTAAATTTGAATCATTGTGTCAGAAATTCTGTTGTTACTTTGCACTACACTAGCAGGCAGGATTGGATGTTTATTGGACAATTGCAACCAAGTGATTGTGCATAATCTGTAGAGTAGCATTTGGAACATAACAGTCACTTTTATGCTCCCCATTGAAGCCCAGTCAAGCAGAAATGTGATACTGCTATACAGTAATTCAAATCAGCCTTGACTGTTGCTGGACTCACCTGTCACTCGATGGTCTGATACCCCACTTTAGGAAAAAGCCTATTTGACAAAACTTTCAGTTCATGACTTTTATTGTAGATATACTTTATTTTTCTTTATTTCCTTTGTGCATATAGTTATAAAGCTCACCATTCCTGCATGAGTATAAGTCATTCATTTTCGCTTTTGCCTTAGTGGAGTAGATATAAACAAGCACTACTGTGTTCTTTTTTTTTCTCTTTGGGTGTCCCACTTTTCTTAGACATGAAAATGAAATGTCTTGGGAGCTGCAGGAGGCAGCTGAAGCCAAACTGAAGCTCTCTGTTGATCAGTATGTGCTGAATTGTATTTTAGAAGAAGCGAATGTAAACAAGCATCCAAAGGCTGTCAGGAAAAAAAAAGAAGGAAGAAAGCAACTGATGAAAATTAATGTAACTTGATCAGGAAAGTGCTTTATAATGACAGCACGTTTCTACAGTCAGAAACTGTTTTTTTGAAAGAAAGAAACCAGATAAAGGATTTCAAGAATGTACCGGGCTTTATTTTTATTCATTAACATTATGATGTTAGTCATAAAGACTTTTTGCCAAGAAAATACACAGTATTTGAATTTCGGTTGGGTTTTATTTACATTTAAATTGCTGGATTTATTAAAAAAATATTTGTTGTATATGTGCTAATATATATTATATAGAGGCTTTTTGATTGAAAACCTATAGCGTTTTCAGTATAGCTTGATCAAGATGGCAAAACACGGTACATGGTAGATTGCTTCATAGTTCGAGTAACACAATTACAAACAATCTAAACGGTATAGTACACTTATCTGTTTTGAAGAAAAAGCATTATAGCAGAATCAGTATCCTGTGGTGTGCTGTACAATTGCCAGTATCTGTAATTTAATGTATCTTTTCACTTATTCTAAAAAAAATCTACAGAATTTTAAACGTAGAAGTAAGAATTTGGTAGCATTCGAGCTGTGCTTACAGTAAATACAGTCCCTCAACAGTAATATGTCACCATAATTCTCTAATGCCTTTGATCCATCTGCCACTAACATTAGCCAAATTGCTTTCATCTCGGTCTGTGTCTATATTCACATAATATCACATACTCTGATATTATTTCATTCATGACTGCATATGTAGTTTTCAAACTAAATCTTTTATATGAACAAAGAAAACATGTGGCCATCTTGCTCATCCTGCTGATATCAACTCAATACATTTGGCTGCTAGCAGCTAATTTATCCAAAGATCTCATTCTTTTTGTTAAAAAAGACACCTTATGAGCTTCAACAACATGTCTGGGTAGCTTGTGGTCCATAGTAACCAACGCCTTGGGTAAATAAGAACTTTTTGGTCTCTGTTGTAAATGCTCTTTCATGAAGTGTCCACTTGTGTCCTCTGGTTTGTGTTTCACTGTTGTTTTGAAGTCCATAGGGTTAACTTTTTCAGTGCTTTTAAATAGACTTCATAGACTTCTCTGTTGAAACCAAAACGTTTCTCTTCTATTAGCAGATTACTAGTGTCATTGTAGGGTATTCCTTTGAGTCTGGAAATGTATCTGGTTATCTTCTCTAGCCTGCTTCCAGATGAGCATTTTTTTTAGCATAGTGACAAACATTGTGCACAATATTCTTAATGAGGTCTTACTAGAGCACAGTAAACTCTTAAAATACCATCCCTTGTTTTAAATTCTGTGTAAAAATATAACTTATTCTTACATTTTGTTTGCCTTTTTAATGGCTTTCCCAGAATGTCTAGAAAATAATATGACAAAATTAACAATTTAGAATTTTTTTGTAAAAGTAACTTTTACAAGTTTTTGTATCTGTATTTTATGTTTTACTGCTTGCATGTACCGTAGTACTCTGGACTGGTCTACAGTATGTTCAGAATTGCTTGCCAGGTGTATCCCTAATCTTTTTGGGATTTCTTTTTCTATAGTGTTCTATTCCTCCTTGTTTGCTACTGTCCCCACACATGATTAGATAACAAACCACAGTGCCTTGCTAAAGTACTTAGACCCTTCCTATGTTTTCCCATTTTGTGAAATGTTGTGAAACTTACAGGCTATATTTTCATGATGGAAGCCCACAGCACAAATAACAAAGGATCAGTGTCTTCTTTTATACTATGGCTAGCTTTTGGGCTGCTACAGGCTAGCCCATTCAGCTTTGTATCCTCCCAACCCAATACATTCTTGTTAATAATGACATCCTAAGGATGTCAAAGAATTGCTTGAGCAATTGTGTGATATACCATCTAAAACCTACAATCATCACTATGCCAGCTTGATAAACAATTTGTATAAGTTTTGTCTACTGTTTTTAATGCCAAAAAAAGTTATTTTAATGGAAGCAGTCTTTCATAAAAAGCTATCTGCCCATAGTGATGACAGTAGCTGCTAGGGACTATATTTGCTAGATTTTCAGTTTATTTCCCCTATACAAACTAAATCTATATATATATATTTCAGTTAGTTGTTGTACCATAGCTGAACATATGGACATATCTCGTTAGCAATTGAAACTGTCGTTCCTCTGCCTGCCCAGGTTCAAACCAGACGTCAAATAAATCCTTTGACCTTTGTAATGAGTTATATTGCAAGTACTGCTGTCTGTTTTCTAAAACAATAAGTTTAATTATTTGCTTTGTGCATAACAATGTAAGAAAGGTTATATATGAGGCGCTTAAGCCTCTCTAACTAATTTGATTGCTAGTAACTACAGTAAGTGAGCCAAAGATCTACAGTCCATCCATTTATTGAAAGAAGCTAGGATCAACTTCAATAAACACAGAAATATCTCTGAGGTGTTGATACATTTCTATAGTTCTGACACCACGTGAGCAGAATGACAGTTTTAAACATTGCAACTTTTATATATACAGTAAGCTATCACAGGTGACGGATTTGAAAAGTTTTCGGAGAGTTATTCTCATTTCCTCCTCCTCCAATGTAAACAGAGAATTTTGTCTATAATTCAATCTTGTTACCTCAGTGACTACCAAATTTAAGATTAATTGAAATGAATCAAGGGTTTGTTTAAAGTATTGTATTTACAAAAATTGCCAGATAAATATATTTTTTCTGTATGTCTATATCCATATCAGGCCTGGTCCTTGTTGTACAGTATCTATTTTCCTTATCCTTCTGTTTTCAAAGAAAGTAGTTATGGCAATTACCCCTTGGTTTAGTTGCATTGTTGTCAATAATTTCGTCAAACAGAATTGTTATCAGCATGTGCTAAACTTAGCTAAAAATTTTGTTAGTGTCTTGCAGTTGTTTAAACCATCAATTAACAACATAAATGCATTTACAGGAGGGAAGAACTCTAGCAAACAGTTCCATAAGTTTTCTTAGTTCTTCATTGCTTTAACTTTATAACTTAAATTTTAGTATAGAAATTAAGTAAAATATGCAAATTATGGGAACTCTGAAGCTTAGTTTTTGCAACAGGTTCAAAAACTGAACTCTTCTGTAGAAAAGGTCTAATCAAGGCACTTGAATCTAAGTACTTATACAAGTTTATTTGGAGCACAAATTAGTGGTTATGGGGGTCCAGAAGACAACGACCAAGAAACCACAACGTGTATTAATATGGATTAATAGCAGCTTTAGATCCACTGTTTTTTTCCTTCTCTTACTCTATGCCTTTGAGGTAGCAGGTGCAAACTTAGACGTAGATCAATCTCTAATGAGTTTTACATTGCCTTCAAATACAAACCACTCTGGCATTTACTGGTCAACATCCAGAATGAAGCGAATTTACAGCCTTGGATCCATACAGTAAGACATCTGATAACGTGATTCAACCTTTGCGGTATACTGTATGCATATGACACAGAAAGAACTCTGTGCACACTATTTGAAATCATGCTGCAGATTTGCAAAGCAAATGAAAAGAGGGAGAGAAAGGTCCTTTTGTAGTTTGACCTTGTGCATCATAAGTGGCCTGATAAGTACGCTCATATGCATGGCTGATATTTTCATTAAAGGCAAAGCGATTTATTTAAGCAATTTAATGATGTTTGGGGGGGGGGGGGGTCATTTTAAAATGGCAAAGGTAACAATATTATAAAAACAGTACATTAGAATTGTCTTTCTTTCTACAGTGATTAATAAATTTAATATTTCAGGTGGGTAACTGCGTCAGCATTCGTAGGCTGCAAAGGAACAAGTAATAGGTTTATCCCATGCTGAAAAAAAGAAGAAAGAAAACACAACATTTCGGCCGTGAAAACTTCTTCAGGTGTGAGCGGTATCAGAATCAAAAGAACAGGTATTAAATTTCAGGCAAAATCCTTTCGGGATGATATTATGTCGACGACATCTGTAAAGGCATAGAAGGTGGTTAGAAAGCCTGGTCTTGGAACAGATAGCTGTGAAGAGATGGAATGCTGGTTTAGTGAGAGAAGCGGGCAAGTGTCCCAGGGAGGAAGAAAAGGTATGACGAAGAGATCTAGAAAAAGATTTGGAGGAAGAAATAGTGGGTCGCACCATAAAAACTGAGACTATATGAAGATTTGTATGGCTTTTTATTTGACATAGACATAAGACATCTTCTATCTATATAAATTGATGTATTTTCTTTTATTTTAAGAATAATTAGGAACAAATTAAAAATAAGGATTGGTGGGAGAATTTTCTTTATCACTGTGTTGTGCACTTAATATCTTTCTGCTTCTTACCCCCAAAAGCCATTTGCCTCTCTTAATTGTCTTTATGCATATGCATTGGGATAGATTTGGATTTAGATTATCACTTATTTACAGTACTAATTATAGAAAATCGCGTCTGTTGCATTTTGTGTACTGTCCTTGTTCCACCATTCAGCTGTGAGCTGTTGTTTCTATTTTAGTCCACCTCTTCAATTTATTCCTGTCAGTTCACACACACCAAGCTATGACCCAGTCCATATACTCTATTTTGCAAGTAGGAAAAGCCAGCTTAGGGATGCTCATGTACAGGTAGTGCTAGTAATAGTAATTACTAGGTAGTAATAAGTAAGGGTGGAGGGATAGGGGGTGGGCAAAAGCTCTCCTTTTTTTTCTTTTTCTTCATATATTTACTCCTCCTCTTGGAATAATTCTCCAGTCAGACCATTATGAGTTTCTCCCTGGGGGAAAGCTGTGAACCTTTATCTCCGACATGACTTCATATGCCATAACAGTAATTGCCAGAAGAGAGAGAGAGAGAAACTCGTGCCGGTGATGTTTAGCATCTAGTCTCAGAAAAGCTGTGCTGGGGGAAGAGAAAGGGAAAAAAAAAAGAAAACACTCCCCCCGCCTTTCAATCTGATGCCTCAAAGTTTGCTCTCTGAGCAGCTTATTAACAATGGGCTGAACTGAAAGGGTGATTTGTCAAGGTGGGAAGCACTGACTTGCTCTAGCCATTCACAAAGAGAGTTTCTTAGTGAGGAGGAACCCCTGTGATTTCTTTTCATCATCCCTGTGCTCATGTGAAGACTATCCTGATTTTTAAGAACGCAAGTTAAATAAAAAAGAAAGAAAGGGGGGAGAAAAAGGACTCCGGCAGCAGCAAGGACAGCACTTCCCCATCTCTGTCAAAAGTGTTTTAGACGAATCCTGAATTTAGCTGCTGCGCTGAAGCAGACTGTGAGACTCGCAGGCTGTGGTGCTCATCCAGCTTATCTTGTGGACTATTGGATTGTGAACAGTATTTCAAGGTAAGAACCAAACCTACTGTATGTATACCTTTTCTAAATGCTGGATTTATATGTCTATGAACATCTTTCTGTAAAGCAGAAATGTGAATAATTAGCTGCACATTTCAGGTTTATGTTTTATATTTAATAGATAAAAAAGTTGAGAGAGATTTGAATTTAAAGGATGTTAACAGGGCTATTATTAAGAGCACATTTCTAGCTCTAGTAACTCAGACCAGAACATACAATGTTATTCGGCTCAATACCTATTATTTTCCAACTCTTTTTTTTCCACAAGGCATTGAATTAGGCTGAACGTTTATACAGTAATTACAGGCACAGTGCATATCTTACAGCTGCTAGAGAAAATCTGGTTTAGATCCTGTCGCGTGGAGACCATCAGTTTTAGTGTTCAGCTCTTTTGTATTTAGACTATAGGGTCTGAATTTGCCATGAAGCTTTCCGTTTACAAACCTGTGTAAAGCACAATGGGAGCGGACAATTTGCTGATTATTTCACTAGCCTTTTCAATGGAATCTCCAACATGCCTAACAGAATTACTTTGTCATCAGTTCCCCGTGAGTTATCTGAGTCGCCTTCTTAAAAGACAGCGCTATCTGTCATTTTCTCTATGCATTCTGTTGGTGAGGAGTGAGAGTGAGGGAGGAATGTTTAAATGAGATGCCGCCTTATGGAAGTTCCTTTTTTAAAATGCATTATTTCTGATTTAAGGTGAGGAAAGCCTCTAAATTGTGCTGCATTATCAGGGAGTCAATCTATAGCAACACCCGCTGAAAGCTAAGTGGACACCAATCCCTGAGCTAAAGTGCTTTAAACATTTATGACTGCATGCACATCCTCTCTGCCTTAAAATATTTAAAATAATTGAATTATAAATAAGCTCTGCTGTCTAACCCTTTTCCAACTTGCATTGGTGCTAGCTGCATGCAGATTGTACAGTAGAGCAGCTGCTAAATGACTATACCCTTATTATGAAATTTTTAAAAGTCCCCTCAGTGGCCAGTTCAGTCTACAGCCTCTGCGAAGCACAGCTCCTTCCACAGTAATCATATTTGAATACCTGCAGTGATACATATTCCCAGGAGCATGCAATACCATGGAACAAAATGCCTTTGGTGGAGAGGGACGGGAGGTAGAAAGTTATGATATTATCATCCAGTTTAAAAATAATTAAAATGTTATTTGTTCACAATTATTACATACAGCTGATAATCACAGGGTCTTCTTTTTTATCTCTACACCAGTAATTTCTTGAAAGGCAGGGCTGGTTTTATTAAGTTCTAAACTAGAGCAAGCAATTCTTGTCAGTATCATCATCGTCAGTGGAGGAGAAGAACAGGAAAAAGTCGGGAATTAATATGTCAGTGACAAAAGATAAAATCAAAATCAATTGTCTCACTTGATTTCTCTCTCAGTTAAAGATAACCTTCAGAGAATTTTGAATTGCATGTATGACACACATGCTGCCTTCAAATAGAAACGAGCTGTATTCTTTTGATGTTTTATTGACTATTAACTCTTTCCTTAATTTTCTGTTAGGTACATACAGTATCCCTCATCATGAGATTGCGTGCCAAGTGAAAAATTTGAATCAGGCTGTATTTCGAAGGCTATAAAGAGCAGAAAATTATTCTAGTAAAGATAGGCATTGCTTATTTATCTGTTCTGTTTTTTTATTCCGATAATCAGCTAGTTACAGTTGCCTATGTGTGGGTGGGAGGAGAGCGTGTGTCAGGGTATTAAGGCCATACTTCTCAGACTCGTGTTTTAGGGATTTTTTTTATTAGAATCAACCAGCATCATTTATAAAACAAAATCTCCTGCTTCTGGTTTGGGAATTTTGGATTTTGCTCCTTGCTCTGTGTTGTTTGTGAATATGTTACTTCCACTATCATTTTGGCTGGTGGTGAGTCTAAACAATGAAGAGAGCATTTGATTCATTCCCACGACTCTCATATTTTGTTTGTGATTTATTTTGCATTTTATTTTTACCTGGAGTGTTGCTGAGTTTGGGTAGATGGATTTTATCCTCCTTTTTACAAGTTTTCTTGTAAATCTTGTTTCCCTGGTATAAATCTTAACCTTTAAGTGTGAAATACAACTGTAAGGATTCTTCATATTAAGCTTTTAAAATGTCTGTTGCAGAGGGTGATTTTTACAACAGTGAAGCAACTAAGTCTCTGTTCAATTGATTTCATGCTTTCATACAGTAACTCAATGTAATGGAGAAACTGCACTCCTTCTGTCACTGGTATGTTTGGTTTTTTTTTACTGTATTTCATGTTTTCCAGGGCATCGTGTTTTTACTGTATGTCTTATTTTTTCAAAGGAAATAATTGCTATAGCTTGCAGTCTAGTGTTAAATTAATACAAACACATAACAGCAAAGCTCCATAAAAGATCAAAGATTTACTGACTGTTTTAAAAGAATAATTTGCATTACATTGTTTTAGATTTAAAAATGTTTGCAATTTACAGTACCTTTCATTGAAATTGCAAATGTATTCCTACCTGTTTGACGTTAAAGCTGCCATTATTGCAATAAATGTTACAATTTGAGGTGCTCTTGTTTTCCAGGTGATGTTTCTGCATTTTATTATTTTTTTACCTGATTTAAGCATGAAACTCAAATTAGAATTGCAGATTGCATTACCTCAGGCTTTTTCATCAACAATCTCAAGCTTTTCCTGAATCTGAGGCTCAAGCCCACAATGTGAAATATATGTCATATGCAAGTAAGGGTTGCTGCCCTATTCTCAAAAGCACTCAGACAGTCACATGCAAAAGCACCATCGTACACAAAAACAATCTTACACAGTTAAGATAACAATTAACTGCAAAACCAATCTTCAGTATAGAAAATATCAGGCAGTTACCTCTATTAGTAACATACTATGAAATCATTGGTGCATTTCAATAACATTGTCCTGTAAAATTTTAATAACACTGTGTGCTATAAAGGAACAGCAGGTGAATTACAGTTTACATGGTGTACATTCTAATGGGAATGCTGTTTTCTCAGATAGTGTCATACAACCTTTTTGTGAAAAAAAAAAGAATCAAAACTTAAATCTGTCTACAAAGCTAAACCTAGGTATTACTTAAAAAGAAGACTTCTGTCATGTGCTGCAGTATATGACATCTCAGTACAGAGCAATTGTGTCTGTGTGCTAGAGCTTTGACAGTAAACTATCTGAGATCATAGGGGGCGCTGTGGTGTCATATTGCTCAGTTCCAGTCAGCATGTTGCGAGGTGCATAGCTATCAAGTAGAAAACAATAAGGAAACATTTTATTTTCCGAACTAGTTATTTTTTTCCCTATTTTTTTCCTGCTTAATTTCCAAGTTGTATGTCACTGTATATGTGTGAAGGAACAGCTCTATTTTCTTGTCAAAATGTCCCGTGGAGCTGTACAAGGACACCTGGTTTTGATATCAGGGTGAAAAAAGCAATTACAAAGGGATTTTTACCAATGAAATACCTTTTCTATACCAAGGAAAGAAAATGTTCTAACTTAATAAGAATTAAGGAATTCCCTTTCTGTTTTCCACAGTTATCTGTCATGTCTCCAAAAGCCAAAAAAAAACATGCCTTTCTTTCAATTTCTGAACACTGACAAACAGATGTGTCTGATGTCCTACCTTGCTAACAACAACAAAAAAAAGATAGGAAAACCAATACTGCATAGCAGTGTGAAGGAAGTGCTGTACAGGTTTCTGGGAACATTTTAGTAAGCCTAATAAGGAATATTAGTCATTCCTAATAAGGAATAAAACTCAATGTTCACTTTCCTGTCACCATGTTTCAGATTTAAGATCTAACTCACTGCTTTCATTGACAGATGCTTTTCTAGAATTAGAAGTATTGTTTGAGCTTGGCGACAAACACCAGCATGCAATCATTAAAGAGACAGAAGCGAAGATTCTGCTGGTTGATGTTGGTTGGGGACAGATGAGCCTTCCATCTGGCACTTTCAATTAAAACAAGAAAGATTATTCCAGCTTCATTCCTGGCCACATTTTTCTATTTACATCAGTCGGATGGATGGATATTTGATACCAGAGACTGCCATTCAAGGTCACAGATCTCTATTTGTACTTCCCCTAGTAGTTACTGAAAAGATTTTTCTTCATATAATTATTTGCAATGTTAATTCATTTTGCACATGAAGTCCATCCACTTCTTTTAAAGATGCTCCTTGCTCTTAGGTGTTTGTGAATATGTAACTTCCACCATCATTTTGGCAGGTGGTGAGTCTAAACAATGAACAGAGCTCTTGATTCATTCCCAATGCTCTCAGATTTTATTTTTGTGATTTATGCCTCATATAAAGAGCAAGTATTATATTCCACAAGGGTAGGCTGTGAGCTTGGAAGCCAAAAGGCCCATTATGACTGGTGTGTGTTGCTGGCATTGTATTTTATGTGATGTTTGACACTATTTATATGGACTCTGCCGATGTTGAGACTTGTGGAACAACTGTTATGGAATGTACACTGCACACTTACAACTGTTCAGCCCGTGCTTAGCTTTAAAGATTAATTTAAAAATTAAAGATAATTTTCAAATTTTATTAAGGGTTGAAATACAATGGGAACATAAAGTATCTTTATTATCCCAACAAACAAAAAAGAATCATTGATCAGAAGTGGTGTTGTTAAAAATCATGATCTAATATTTATTGGCTACTGGCCTTCATCACATTGGCAAGAGTTTAGCAATTTTCTGAAAATGCCACTTAAAAATGAAAAAGATTTGGCAAATTAACATTATCCTAGTAAACATGAGAAAATAATGCTGCAGCAAATGTACTTTTCATTATGGGTAATACACATAACTGTTAATTGTTATGAAGCCAAGTTATATGATCACATTAAAATGTACAAATATATGTCATACTGTATGTAATGGATGGGTTGGGATAGAGGGGCACCATTCCACTTATGTCTGTGAGCCTTTAATGTGTAATATCCATCTAGCAGTCAGTTTAATAAGGATGAATTAGCATAAGAACTATGCAGATACTTTTGTGCTGAAAACTATGCTTAACAGTGCTATCTATAAAAGGTTTAATTTTCCATCCTTATTCAGACTTTATCTCTAAGCCTTTAAGATGTGTTTGAATTTTCAAAGTGGGGTGACTTGAGTCTGGTATTTTTTATTTCTTCTTTTATTTCTTTCATGTTGATTGGTGATGTTGTCTGACAGCCTTCCGCCTTTGTGCAACATAGTGTGAATGCGAGGGGAGCTGGTGTAGTGCTGCCGGTGTGATCTCTTTACGGGTTAATCTCTAGGGCAGACGGCAGTAATTGAGGCCAATCAGAACTGTGCAGCAGCAATATCTTGGGCAGTTAGGGAGGGAATGCTACAAAGTGTCTTTTATAGTATTAATGGTAAAGGGCCATTTTGAGGAGATATGGGATAGGAAAGCCTTTTGAGCTTTTAAACATCCATCTGAAAGAACATCTTAGCCTTGTCTTGGGAATCAAAGGATAGGTAGGCTTTACTGTTTGCTGGCTTTTTAAAAGAAAGGAAAAAATAAGAAGGGGTGAAATTGCCTAGCTTTGTTTTCTGTTATACCAAGAGCTGAGCTTGACATATCGCCGTGTCACAGCCTATTCCTTGTTATAATACTTTTCGTAATATCTGTTTATTAGAATTTTTCCTGGTTGCTTTGATGTTTTTTGAGCACAATGTTGGTTCAAAGTAAGCCACAGAAAGATGCACACTAACACAAGCTGTGTATTTCAGCTCACACACATATAGGTTCTCTAATGAGGACTGATGAGGGTAAATGTTTAGAAAAAACCTAGAGAAGTAGTGTTTGGGAGTTGTTCTAGAAAAAAAAGGCTTAATGTGAACTTTTGGTTGTTGTTTTTTTATTTCACTGCTGTTGTCTTCTACCAACCTTACCATTACAGTAACAGAGTCCAATGGTATATTTTGTTAGTTTTCTAAGCAGTACATTTTAAATTATTTTAGACTTGGAAATTTTAAACATCTAAAACTTTGTCAGTGCTCACATACTCTTTGATCTCTTTCTCCTGCAATGACCAACCTTCTGGACATTTCTGTAAGTAATGACTCTTTGAAGACAGTTTGATATGTTCCTGTGGGACACTGCTAGAATTCCTCAAGGTTCACAATATTGGAAATCTGACCTGAGCACAAAATAAATAGTACTGAACAATAATCAGTAGCAAGTTACAGCTCTTTGAATTTCATCGATTACCATATTAAATACAGAATAAACTGGAAATATCACTAAGAATCAAATTAACATTCAGAATTTTAACAAAGATAATGTATCACCATAACATTATACACCACAAGCCTCACACACAATTTTCTTTTCCAGAAACTCAAAGTGCTGTGCAATAGCACATTTGTGATGAACATCTGGTAACATCAGTGCTAGTGCTTTGCAGTCAAATAGTAGCACCAATTTATCTGTTTATATTTATGAAGTGGGATTACTTTGGCTCCTAACAGTGTGAAAAACTATATTAACACTGGGAAATCGAGCAAACCACCACAAATGTCATACCAGAAAAACAAAATTGTGTAGAGTTAGTTGTTGATATAGCACTTTCACAAGCCATGCAGGCTTTTTTTTGTTCCTAGATTTATATTACTAAGCAAATAGGTTGTACAAATAATTTTCTCTATATTTTTGTTTTTATGTTATGATATTGTTTTTTTATCGTTTTAATAATATATGATATTATTTTCATAGACTCAAATATTAACCTAACCCTAAGGCATGACACTGCTATTAGAACTAAGGCTATTTTCAACTATGTGAGACTGAAAAAAATATTTGCAATCACGGCGTGACCCAGATCAATTTTAAAATTCAGGCTTAAATTGATATATACCGAACCTATATAAAAATATCCAATAAGCACAAGCTGCTCTTTCAGGGATTCTAGTGTATTACACCTGTCTTATCATATCAATAATATTCTTTGGTAATACTACCTACAGTATATAGTCCAGGAACATGCTTATGCTTCTCGAAAATATTTTAATGACGCTGGGGCAGTCATCACTAAAGGAAGTCATATTTATTAGTCTTGTGTTATGAAACTAGGCCATGAGTCTGTCTGCACTGCAACTACCAGTACTAGACATCCGGGTTCCCAAACAGAACTGGACATAGCTATTGTATATAATCAGGCCATATTTTATCTACTTTGTCTTCTACCTTTTTCTTCTAAACTGCCTTATACTTAAAAATATTTTTTTCCTTGGGTTAATTTTCTTATTTTGGTCATGAACTAAAAGATAATAATATTTTTCTGAAGAAAAGGCCAGTGGAAAATATAAGTACTATGGAGACATTTTATAAGCTGGCAAGAGGAACACATGGTTCTACTGAAGGATATAATGCTGTAGGTTTGGCTTACAATATTGTAAGCTGTGCCGAGCAGTATTTGTTTTGACTGAAATCTATAAACGACTACCTGTGTAAATAAGACAGGCACAAGGCAATAGGGACAAAGGTCAAAACGCTTGTTAATTTCCTGTTGTTAGTTGTTAGCATGCTGCTAATCCTCTGACTTCACACCTCTTAATTGGCCTCTATCTCTGTCCCCTGCTCCCGCCTCTCACTCCTCCTCTCACCCAGCCTTTGTTCTCCCACTATATTACCTTTGCCTACTGCCTTGTCTCTCTCACACCTGAAGAAGACTCCACGGCCAAAACATTGTATTTTCTTTTTTCTTTTTTTCAGCATGGAATAAACCTATTACTTGTTCCTTTGCAGCCTACACATGCTGACGCAGCTACCCACCTGAACTACTATGCTCTGAAAATGACCACAATTTTTAAAATAGTTTTCACACTACATGTTCCAACAGTT
The DNA here is from genome assembly GCF_059453375.1 of Lepisosteus platostomus. Lineage (NCBI taxonomy): Eukaryota > Metazoa > Chordata > Actinopteri > Semionotiformes > Lepisosteidae > Lepisosteus > Lepisosteus platostomus. The sequence goes on from NC_142611.1 coordinate 17,495,176, forward strand.
ACCAACAATGCTTATACTGTACTGGAAATGTAGCATAATTCATTTTTACATCTCGATAATGTTAGTGTTATAAATTGTAAGAAGAAAGTTCATCTGTTCAGTTCTTGTTACTATCTTATGAAGCATATATTGCAGCTGTTCTTTTATTAATTGTAGTTCAATCTTAAAATTTCAAAAAGTAGTAGGAAATGTCAGAATAATCAAAGTAATTACTATTATGTAGCTAACAGAGCAAGATATGTTAGGATACTGTGTAATTTAATTAAATTAATGGATTATCATTAAACACAATAAATTTTAAGTTCTTCAGTCATTCAGAGCAAGTTCACTGAAGAACACTTTTATCTATGCTAATTTACATCTTCACAAAACACACATTATACAATATATGAATATATGAGGTCAGTATAAAAACTCTGTGGTATTTTCTTTAATAGCAAACATGACCTACATCTCCATATTTAACATGTGTACAGTATTTGCCCCAATTAATCTAAATGCATGACTAATATCTGTTGCTGTGATAGCATCCGGTATAGTGGAAAGTATGATATGTATTTATTTTCTCATTCTTTTGTTTATTCTCTTAAGAACCTAAACTATATGATTTTTATTTATTTTATTAGGTTCTTGGCTAACAAAATGCTCTTTAAAAAAAAAAACATGCTGAGAAATAGTTAAATAGCAATGCATCCATCCCATTTATCTTTTTTTGGTGATGTCCCAAACATCTGGAGTCTAACTCAGAAGAAAAAAAGGTACTGTAGGACATATGTAGATATGTGGAGACCAGTCCATTGTAGAAAATACAGGATGGTCCAATTTAGTATAGTCAATTAAGCCTAGCCAGCTTGTCGCTGGAAGGCAGGAAGAATCAGAAGACCCAGAGAAAACCCATGGCATGAACACAGTGTTAACATACACAATACACAGAAAAATGCCTATCGTTTGAAAGAAGTCTCAAAACCTAGACCTTTGAGACAGCAATGCTGATCACATATTGCATACCATGCAGTTCGTCAAATGTAGTGCTTAGAGAAGAGGTTGATGATGTATATCCTCTTTAATTTAATGGAAATTGTTACTCTTGGGTGTCGAATGAGCAAGAAATGCAAGTGCCTTTTAATTAAAATTCTTTTAATTTATTTAAATAACTGCTTGAATGAACACCAGGTATCAAGCTACAGGCAAGATAAAGTCCAGTACACATAAAAAATACCTTACTGTTAAATCTTTCAACAAAACATTAAACATCTATTACTGTGAACAGCTCACCGCACAAATAGCGATATTTTGGCAATATGTAATAACATTATGCATTTCCAAACCATTACCTTTGCCATATTTACCTTCAGATCCAGTTGTGCTGTTACTTAATGATGATTTTATGGCTTCTGTTGTGTCAGCAAATGATCTGGCTTGCTGGATTGACTGCAGCAAAAAAAATAAAATGATAGCGCAATACTGGCACCCTGCCTGTATGCCAGTATGACAATGGATGTCACATTTAAAAGACAACACTGTTAGAAATTTTAACTATTGGAATAAATAAAGCACTTTTGGAAATATGTGGTAAATTGGAATACTAGCTGCGATCTGTCTATCAACAGGTCTTTCTGAAGGGAAGGGAGGGTCAGTGGGTAATAGGATGTCATTTTTCTTTTATTCTTTTCTTATTGTTAATGTTTTGTCTTCTTTGTCAAAATGAAAAAGAAAAATGTGATCACAAAAAATGTTAGCTTTTTTCTTACCAAGAAAAGAAAAGTGGTTGTTCATAAATGAAAATGTCTGCTTTTTACAATGCAAAGAATGGTAAGCAAATCCCACTATGAATACTTGCAAAACAATTATTGCATCTGTTTCCCTGAAGAATTAACTTTGAATACTTTGTTTTGCTATTGGTGACTTTTGCCAGTACTTGAAAATACATTTAAAGAGAAGCTGGTACATTAACGCATACATTCGCTTTAGTATTTTGAAAGCATACTGTAATTTCAGAATGTTCTTCATCTTGGATCGCATTACCGGAATACAAACATCTACTGTACACTAAAATAAAAGGAATTTCATCATAAGAAGAGCCAATTGTAGAGCCTTAAATTCTTGCTCGTACTTTATATAGTTACAGTAGTTTTTTAAACATTTTAAAAATAGGAAAATAACCTAGAAATGTTTTCAGGGTGATATTACAGTACATTGCATAGGAAAATGTAGCTTGAAGCAGGAACACTCCATTTGAAAGTGAATCCTGTTGACCCAGGTGATGCTGAAACCATCTAATTGTGATAGAACAGCAAGTGGGTGTGTGATTGTGCAATGACTAATTCACACAAAGAGAACATGCTGTGGAAACCTGAGCTGGTACAGTACATAGCTGTTTTCGTAGGCAACCGGTTTTTTATAGAAGATGTTTTTTGCTTCCTACACTGATTTTTCAGTTCACCAAACGCATAAGTGACAATGACTGAACACCACCAGTGTGTCACTAAGTTATGCATTTTCACGAAAACAGAACTTATATATATACAAGTATACCCTTGTCAATGTAATCAGATGTAACAGGGTTGGGATAAATAAGAGATTTCCACTTGCCTTTACTTTGCTTCTGTTACACAGTCATGCCATAGCTTGATAAGGTGGAATGACACCAGATAACAACTTCTTTGGTTTTTGTTGGTTTTGTTGTTTTTTTTTTTCTTTTAACTTCCAAATTCACTCTGTGGCTTAGAGAGAAGCCTCCAGTGCTTCTGAACATGGTCTACTAAACAGATTTACAAGGTTCCAGGGTATCACTGCTAAAAAGTAAAACCTTGAGGGTCTTTAAAAAAACAAGGAGCTTACATGGGTTTCAGAATGCCCTGTAATGATGGTTCTTCTTAAGGAATTTTGAAATATTACATTCTGAATTTCAATTTACAACCTTAAAATGTAAAATAATTAACTGCACTCACACTGAACCCAAATCCCATTCAAAAATTAAATATTTAGAATTCTATCCATATAAAAAAAAACATATCCTTAACTTCCTTAGAAGTAGTTCCATTTGAATAAGCAATACCATAATTTCTTTAAAATGTGATGTTGCAGCCCTTTATTTATAATTGTGGCAAGACAAAGTAGACATGCTCAGAATCAAAATAGGGAACATTTTTTGTGCTGTTTTCCCAGGTGTGTCTTTCACAGTGAACCATAGCTTCACTGAGCTAGTTTACAGAAGGAATGTTAATATTCATTATCTATCCATATGTCTATGTGTTTATTGTGTTATGCTCATCTGTCTGGAGCAGTACTGTGAGTGCATGCTTCATATTCAGAAGTGCCATACAGGGTTCTGAACGTAATTATTGAACATTTTATGTAAGATTGTAAGCCACAGAATAATTTATTTTTTTCTTTATACTGTAATATGGAAAATAAATTAAGTAGCTGCTTTTCTACAGATTGTTTTCCTAGTTGACATCCAGCATTTATTGAACTTTGTGTTCTATCAGATTGATTTTTTTACTTAGTAACTGATGCAGCAGAATGATTTAATCTACACATGTACTTCAAACATAACATTTAGAAACTGGCTCATAATCTTTGTTTAGGTATATTGTGCTGAAAGACAGCTGAAAGAAGGGAGGGAGCTCAGGTCAAAATAGATGAGGAATCTTCATTAAACAAATATCTACTGTATGCAAACATTGGATCTCAGTCAGTATGGAAGCCAGAGTCAGCTGACAGGCTTTCTGGATTACTTTGAAAAAGTGAATACTGCTTTGTCCCATCACCTAAAAAGCGAACTTCTCAGGGTGAGTGAATTAAAATTCAATTCAAAATGGAAATAAGCAACACAGAACATACAAAATGATGCTCAGATTGTGCTGGAGCTTTAGTAAATAATAGTCTAATAATGCACTTGCAGTGGCAAATGAAAGCCAAGTGTTTGGATAAATGTACCTATTACTGTAGATATACAGTGCCTTGCGAAAGTATTCGGCCCCCTTGAACTTTTCAACCTTTTGCCACATTTCAGGCTTCAAACATAAAGATATAAATTTTTTATTTTATGTGAAGAATCACCAACAAGTGGGACACAATTGTGAAGTGGAACGAAATCTATTGGATTTTTGAAACTTTTTTAACTAATAAAAAAATGAAAAGTGGGGCGTGCAAAATTATTCGGCCCCCTTGCGTTAATACTTTGTAGAGCCACCTTTTGCTGCGATTACAGCTGCAAGTCGCTTGGGGTATGTCTCTATCAGTTTTGCACATCGAGAGACTGAAATTCTTGCCCATTCTTCCTTGCAAAACAGCTCGAGCTCAGTGAGGTTGGATGGAGAGCGTTTGTGAACAGCAGTTTTCAGCTCTTTCCACAGATTCTCGATTGGATTCAGGTCTGGACTTTGACTTGGCCATTCAAACACCTGGATACATTTATTTGTGAACCATTCCTTTGTAGATTTTGCTGTATTTTTGGATCATTGTCTTGTTGGAAGATAAATCTCCGTCCCAGTTTCAGGTCTTTTGCAGACTCCAACAGGTTTTCATCCAGAATGGTCCTGTATTTGGCTGCATCCATCTTCCCCTCAATTTTAACCATCTTCCCTGTCCTTGCTGAAGAAAAGCAGGCCCAAACCATGATGCTGCCACCACCATGTTTGACAGTGGGGATGGTGTGTTGAGGGTGATGAGCTGTGTTGCTTTTACGCCAAACATAACGTTTTGCATTGTGGCCAAAAAGTTCGATTTTGGTTTCATCTGACCAGAGCACCTTCTTCCACATGTTTGGGGTGTCTCCCAGGTGGCTTGTGGCAAACTTTAGACGAGACTTTTTATGGATATCTTTGAGAAATGGCTTTCTTCTTGCCACTCTTCCATAAAGGCCAGATTTGTGCAGTGTAAGACTGATTGTTGTCCTATGGACAGACTCTCCCACCTCAGCTGTAGTTCTCTGCAGTTCATCCAGAGTGATCATGGGCCTCTTGGCTGCATCTCTGATCAGTCTTCTCCTTGTCTGAGCTGAAAGTTTAGAGGGACGGCCAGGTCTTGGTAGATTTGCAGTGGTCTGATACTCCTTCCATTTCAAGATGATCGCTTGCACAGTGCTCCTTGGGATGTTTGAAGCTTGGGAAATCTTTTTGTATCCAAATCCGGCTTTAAACTTCTCCACAACAGTATTACGGACCTGCCTGGTGTGTTCCTTGGTCTTCATGATGCTCTCTGCGCTTTCAACAGAACCTTGAGACTATCACAGAGCAGGTGCATTTATACAGAGACTTGATTACACACAGGTGGATTCTATTTATCACCATCAGTCATTTAGGACAACATTGGATCATTCAGAGATCCTCGCTGAACTTCTGGAGTGAGTTTGCTGCACTGAAAGTAAAGGGGCCGAATAATTTTGCACGCCCCACTTTTCATTTTTTTATTAGTTAAAAAAGTTTCAAAAATCCAATAGATTTCGTTCCACTTCACAATTGTGTCCCACTTGTTGGTGATTCTTCACATAAAATAAAAAATGTATATCTTTATGTTTGAAGCCTGAAATGTGGCAAAAGGTTGAAAAGTTCAAGGGGGCCGAATACTTTCGCAAGGCACTGTAAATGCACATATACAGTATAGTTTATGGCATTTTAATGGGCCTTCACAAAAGATTAAATAAAGATCTCTTTCCTAATAAAAATAGAAAGGTTTGTTCTAAAGCTAGTGTATGTGTTATGCTCCGTTTTGCCATTTTGGATATTCTGCAATAATTTACTTAATACATCACATGTCAACTTAAATTGAAACTTTCTGAGTAATCAGAATTGTTAATGTTAAATTTACAAAATGTTACAGAAAACCATATATGATATATACAGAATATACAGTATATCATATATAAGTTCGTCATACAGTATAATGCTACAGTATATGTAGACTTCAGAAGAGTTGATACCTGTATGAAGACTTGCTACAGGTACCAGTAGAAGAACCTTCTTTTAAATGGAGTTTTACATTTGGTAAAAATGGCCTTCTAGTTGCTTTCCAAATTAATGAGTAAAATGATTTTTAAACAGAACTTTTACCTACTTTCTTTCTTACATATAAACATCACACTGTAGTGTGCTCTGACGAGGCACCAGTTCTGTAGGGTTTGGGCATTTACGGGGATAATTATTAATTGTAGCCATAAATCACAAAATGATTCTTTTAATGGCTTTAGAATCCAACCTTGCGGTATAACTCAAACAACACACACACAGGTACTAATACATGAGGATACATTTATTAATACATAGAATATGCATGTTAACCTAACAGATCTTATCGAGAGGGTTATCAGAATACAAAAGGTATATATTCAATCAGTTACGAAGAGTTATACATATTTAGAGGACATACGTTCGGTATATCATTCATTTAGACCATTTCGTAATTAAACTTGGTTACAACTTCTACATTAGATACTCAAAACAAGTACATAACTCTTAGGAATTAAATTGATATAAACTGGTTGGGATAACAATTGAATTCTCGAGCAGTAATGCAGTGAAGTTGAATACTCATACAATCTCTGGGGATTCAGATCTCCTGCAGGCACAAAGAAGCAGTTGCAGGCTTGTTGCTGTCCAATTCGCGCTGTCTGGCTAGGTGCCAGGCTGTGCTGTGCGGCGTGCGACGGTGCGGTGCTGATGCTCACTGACTGGCTAGTTAGTGTTGGCTTTAACTAGCAAAGTTTGTGCACAGGAGAAAAGATGACTGTGGGTCCCAGCAGGTCAGGAAGAGGACCGGTTCGTTCCTGATGAAGCGCTAGTTCTGAATAGTGATTCAGCTGTTCCGACTTGTTCACGAGGCTTGCTGCTGATGCTAGCCTCGGGTGGATCCTCTGGTTACTCTCTGGCAACCTCCGCTCTAGACTCTTAGAACAGAGGAAAGTTCTGGCACTTGGACACACTGGCTGTTCTGTGTTGGTCCGGGCTGAGTCTCAGGATGGTCAGGAGGCGCGCTGCGAGAATGTCCTGCCCTTGGGAGCCTTCTGCTCCTGGGCCGTCCTGCCCTGGAATTCTTTAGAATAGTCTTGCACCCCTGGAATTCTCCTAAGAGAGATTCTCCTTTTTGCCTGTTTTTACCAGGAGGAACTTCAGCTCGTTCATTGGCTGAAAGTTTCATGGGCATCAGAGACCCACGTGGGTTACTCTGCCCTACCAGTTCCTGATTGGTTGATCAAGGTGAGATATGAGTCACTTACTCCTGACACCTAGGAATGCAATCCAGATGTCCATCTGGCACTCCCTAGACAGATAGATGCCAATGGATGACCATTGATCATGATAGCCTGGCTTAGCTAAGTGCATCCCCCTTTGGGAGCTGTCCCTTATCAAAAGAAAACATCTTTAAATCAGCCTGCATGAATAGCTTCTCTGTGGCTGCACCACAGAGATGAAGAGAGAGATGGGGCCTCATTTGGGAAAGCACAGCAACACTTAATTCTGTCTTATTAACAAGCATTGCCGCTACAACACCTACTCACAATTTTCACCCTTGCAGCAACTCCTCATAAGGAGAGGGGTGGTGCTGTCAGCCTCATCCTCACCTCATAAGCTTTAATACACTTCAAACTTTCAATACATTTCATCTCTACATTGCATTAATTAGAATTTGTCTGAAATACTGACATAACTGATTCTGAAAGATTGCTATCAATATTCAGCTTCTTGGCATTGATAATTATATATAAAAAAAACAATATACATTTTGTACTTACAGCCCTTAAATTGGTTTTAATTGTAATTAGTTTAAAAAAGACAAGAACAATAATTACACCGGTATGCAAAAAATATAAAATCCAGAGCTTAAAGCTAAATGTTAAAATCCACATTAACAAGAAATCAGCAGCAAAACATTGTCATTTCAATGACTGAAACTGGTATGATGGTATGCTGGTATGACTGGTATGACAATCTAGAACAGTGTATCAATTGGATTGCTATAATTCTTCTTCAATTATCTGAAAATAGAAAGCAAAACAAAATGTACAAAATTCCACAAAAGGAATTTAAGTGTTATTTAAATTAATGAATTATTTCTAGATGAAATAAGGAATCATCATGAATACCGAATGTTTCACTTGGGTATTCTCTTTGCCAATTAATGACCTAAAATGTATATCTAAAAAATGTCAACATCTATTCCCAGTTCTGAATGGTGTTAATCTGGGTTTACAAAAAAAAAAAAGATTTATGTGGATTTTTGGTAATGTACAAAGCTGAGTAAATAAAAAAACTGTCTGTGCTGAAAATTTGCATTGTCATCATATGATTTGAGCCTAAAAAGTGTAGGAAATCTTGCCCTGTATTTTAAAGGTGTTTAAATGCTGTGCGTGAGCAAGGAAACAAACACCTGTTGTGTGGTATTTGTACAGAAGATGCAGTGACATTTAACCTCTGTAATGCACACTGTTGTCTGGTTTATGAAAATCTGTGTATAGGATTATATACTGTATATTATAAAATGTTAATTCTTAATATATTCTGGTCCTAAGGCTTCCCTTAACACAACATTCATGGTAACACTAGAGATTGACCAGGGCTATACTCGGTTTATAAAAAAAAAACCTTTGGGGATAATTGAATATAGAACATTACAGGAATATGCACTTCTTGTTTGTTTTTCCTAAATGCCCCTTTTCATAACAAATTAAAACTCATTTCAAACCTTTTCTCAGCTGTATTATGACTTCCTGCCGCCATACAAGCCATTCATACAAATGGTCTTCACAAATGACCAACGCATTCTGGCACATCTGGATTGCACAGTATAACCCCAATAAATTATTGAATACAGTGATTAACAAGGGGTTGAATATATATGTTTTTTTATATATGAGTACTTAAAGTAAGATGGATTTATTGAAATTCTGTCTGTACTCCACCATTTGCAATTAATGCATTATACAGATTAAAACTGCTATACCAGCACCTTGATAGGTTCACACTGGGCTTAATGCAATCTAAGTGCATACATTAATAGATTATGCTTTTTAAGTATAGCTTTTAAGTGGCATTAATTCCTATTATTTGATGCTCATTGTACTGCAAAATGTAAAAATGTAAAAATCTTTTAGTACACCATTTGCAAGATCAATACCCCAGTAGCAGGAAACAGGAGCTACACAACTTTTTTATAACTTCCTACAGTACATGCTTTAAATTAATAACACATTTATTTCCTACTGTTTGTGTTACTGTTCACTATTACATTTTTGTTTGAGGTTTACATGGAAACACCAGGATTTATCAGCACTGTTTTAAAACCTGGGTTCACTCATAAATTTAACTGTATAACTTTATTAAATTTAATAACTATAAAGTTGATTAAAGCTTCACTTACAACTCAAAATTTAAGTTTGAAAGGCATAAATAACATGCATTATAGTGTCACATACTTAACAATACAAGAAAAACAATGATTATAATGGTCTTCCTTAAGCCATTTGTCTTTGGTGTAGACCAGCGACAAAAGGGAACAAAGTTAATTCATATCTGACGAAAAGCAGAAGGTAACATGGCAGTCATAACATAACATAACATAACATAACATAACATAACATAACATAACATAACATAACATAACATAACATAACATAACATAACATCACAAGGAGTACTGTACATCAAATATTAGGAAACAATATTAGGACATCACATAAACGTCTGAGACATGATGAAATCTGATTCTTTACATGTGTATTCTAATGTATTTTTCCTAATACTAATACTAATACTAATACAATTGTTGTTGTTCTAAATATAGAGTATTTAACTTATCTTTAAATACAATACATAGTCAAATTTATTTCTATATACTCCATGATAAACTCAGTGAGTCCTGTAAAGAGATATAATTCTTAGATTCCTACTTGTTATCTGTTTATTGAGTTACAGTATACCTCAAACTAAATCTGTTTTGTTCTCCTCAATTCTCCGGCTCTCCCCTCACCTTTTTACTTTTTCCCCAGAATATTTTTTACTTTTGATTTGTCACCCTGATCTCCACTTTCTCAGCTCCTTTCCCGCTATTGGATTTAGCCGCAAATCTCAAGACTATTGCTCCTCTACTTGTGAGAGCAACATCCTTTCAGTATGGAAGAGTCAAACATTAATCTAGTGGACTCTGAGGATATATTTCAAACACTGGCAAGTCAGAGGTCTGCCTTGAGCTCTCAAGAGGCCAGTGAATCAAGCAGAAGAAGCAGTGGAAAACCTGTGCAATACATTGAACGACAACCCCTTGTACTGTCGTTTGTGTGTTTCTTCTTCTCTTTGTCAGCTGGTGCCGGGTTTTCTGTGGCTTGAACAGCACTACCCACAATTCAACTGGGCTCACAAGGAATTCACCGAATGGGATCAGGCGTGTCATGGTTGCTGCTTCGCCACAGTTCAAACCATAACTTCCGCTGAGGTCTTTCCAGTTCACTTGCTACCAGAGTACCATGACTTCCCAGTGTTGAGTAAAGACAAAGCTCAAAGTCTGCCTCTTCACTGTTCATTGGTAGGGACCTCACCTCCAAGGGGTCTTCTGTTTTCACTCTCTGGTGGAATTGCTAGCCATGAAGGTGTCTACAGAAGAAAACCTTTCAAAGATGTTCATCTGTCCTTCTTCCTCTCCAGAAAGTACTGGATTCTTTTTTGTAGAAAAAAAGACAGAATCCTGCATCAACTTCAGTTCATTAATGGGTCCATCAATGTCCTTACAAAGAAAGGCAGCTTTACCCCTGAAGCACAACTAGGCTTTGATGAGTTAAAACCTGTTCACATCTGCTCCCCTGTTGGGGCATCCTGATCCCTTGCTACTGTTCCTATCAAGCTGGAGTTAAACACTTCAGAGGTGGGAGTTTGGGCTGTCCTTTCACAGCGGTCTGGCCCATTCTATATTTATAACCCTTGTGCTTATATTCCAGGAAACTCACAGCAGCAGATGTGTGTAATGTAATTGGGAGCTACTGACTCTATAGGAGTGGTGGAATTTTTCTGGAAGGAGTCTGGAATGCTTTTTAAGTCTTCACAGACCACATAAACATACATGAATTGAGTGTAATATCTGGACGTTAAACAATCCTCCACACACAGCAACCCCTGTAGTACGGTGATTCTTGCTAAGAAGAACACATACCCCTACTTACAGTACCTCCATCAGTGAGTCCAACAAGCTGCCCTCAAAAGCCCTATGAAAATATATCAGAGAAGGGAAGAGAGAGAAGATCCATGAAAGGGGACACTACCACATAATGGTGTAAGATAATCACACTAGAAATATTTTTAAATACATTCCTAGATTCTGACCATAAGGAGCGCTAAATTGTTTTACACACCATTTTCAGTGTGATGTTTCAAGTTCCATATGAATAATACAGTGACATTTATAAGGCATCTCACAAAGCTGTATGAAGCAGAACACAAGAAAAGATGGATAAATTAGTATAAAATAGTATTGATTTTTCTTTTTTCTTTTTCATCCAGCAATCTCTCTTTCTGCATGTATATTTAATCCTAACACAGTTGGATGGGCATGTGGCCTGTGTTTCTCTCTGAACAAAGGTTTTCATGCTTCATTTTTCCAGACTACCAAATGAAATCTTCTTTTCTCTAAGCACTGAAAAATGGTGATTTGACTGGCAGCACTGCATAACTACCCTGGAACCACAGGGAAAATGAGTGAAGGGCAAGACATATCCTAAATTTAGATCAAGGACTGCCGTAACCACAGGGTAAGAAAAAAAAAGTCATGTTTCATCTATAACAATGATGGCTGTGTATTCTTTTTTTTCTTTAATACTGTATTTATTAACTGTGGGCTTTTTGAAAAAAAAAAGCAGCAGTGTCTATATTCTTTAAAGTAATTTAACTAATACTGTTTTCAATTTTATAATATGGAATAAAGTCTGATTATAGGAGAGTATATACAGTATCTTAAACAGTATATGTACTATATAGTGTATAAGTATATCTATATGTAATTGCCTTAGAGGAAGAAATTGGAATGTTCATTATAAAATGTAGTTTTTTATTGTAATTCTTGATGAACAGCTTCTAACTAATAGTGAACTGAAAAACTCAGTCAGTTGTCTAAAAGACACCAGCCAGTGATTTAATAAGATCTAACCATAAAAACTGTAACAGTATTTCACTAGCGATTTAAGTACTGTAGCTATTTTGTCAGAGTTCTTGTACATTGGGGCTATTGAGGCTATTTCCTGGAATAATCCATAGATATTATTTATACTGTAGGTTGTTACACAATCAGGTACATAAGAAAGTTGGCAAATGAAAAACAACACTAATTATATAAAAATATTTCTGTGTTTAATCTTTACCAGTTTATGAGATACTGACAATTAAATCCCAGAAAATTGCTGTAGAATTTTAACGAGTAATAGGCTTGGAGGAAACTGGAAGGAGAACAAAAGAAAAGGCTGACGCACTGTATACTGTAGTAAAGATAAATGTCTTTGTTCCATCAACTCTCTGGGCAACAACTGTGTAAAGCTAGCAATGACAGACCACAAGTATGTTGTTATTATTCTGAGGCTTCCAAGCCACCTGCGGCTGGAAGTCTATGAGGATTTATTTTATCCTTTTTTCATCCCAAATGTCTAGCTGCTCTTGGTCAATCAACTCTAAATATGGCAGGTAACATCCTATGGGTAGATTAATTAAATTCTGTCACACAAATTCATTTCTGCATAAAATTTGATGAAGGGATAGAAAATGTCTACAATCCTTGCCTTTAGAAAACTGGTCATATGATTTATTTTATACAGGTCCAACAAACTAATTTGCTCAATATTCAATATTAAATAAGCTGGTTCAAAACTGACTGTGACCTTTAAATGTATCCTGAGAACTGTTTAGTCAGTTAACTACAATTATTTTCACACAGCGCACATCATTCTGGGGACAATCAAATTTCAATATGAGAAAGGTTTTTTCCATTTAAACCAAAGAGGTTATCTGCCCCACTTTTTTTCCCAAATTTAAACAGGTTCTGTGGACAAACATCTGGGAACACCATTTCTAAATTCAACATGTTAAGTTCTATGTTCTTGGGTGCCTAACATTCTTTTTTAATTTCGAATAAGTTTTGCTGAAAAAAAGTTTGGAAAGTCAAAATGATGTTTATGATAGGAGAGCTTATGTTAGATACAGCATGCTAAATTCAATTAACATGGTTCATGTAAACAACACTGTACATAATGCTCAATATGTAAATGTAAGTAATCATGACTGTGATTTTGCATTACACTGCAGTAAAAGAGCTCATTAAGTACAGTATGAGCCTCTTACAGTGATGCATCTTTCTGAAGCTTGAAAGCCTTTGAAAACCCATTGGGTCAAATGACTAATATTTTTGTACAGTGCATTTGTTTGTTTGCCTGTGTGCAGTGTTGCTTTGGGGTACTGGAAGATGCCAGAGAGATGATGTATCAAATCCCAGACCAATAGACAACACACGTGACACTACATGGGTGTAACTTTTTGATTGAGGGCTTTCAGTCTTTGTCCTACTGTTTTCCTGTTTAGTATTGTACATCTTTCCAGGTAAATGAAAACAAAAAGTTCAGTTATCTAATAAACAACGTTTCACCTTGTTGTTTTCAAAAATTATATCTGGCATTTACAATATCAGGTATTTTTGTTGAAAGTTTTCTGTTTTCTGTTTTATTTAATGTATGTTTGTTTGTCAAGGTTTTGTATTTCATTATTAATGTAGTCACAAAGAAAAAATGTTTTAGAATTCTGTTTTTGTTAACATATGACTATATGACTATAACATATGACTCGTTGACAGGTAAAAAACTAACTCACTCCTAGAGAGTTTCTGTGTTGCTGTGTTAATATCTCTACATTTTTGTGAAGATTTTATGTACCAATGTCTGTATATTTAATTTTGTTGCACAGCGAATTTAACCAAAAGTGAAACACAGACCAGAAGAAACTACAGTATTTGCAAGTATTTAAAACTGATCTTTTACACAAGGAGATGCCTTTTTTATGCAAGGAGATATGGGAATCTAAAACGTCCTACCCAGCCATGTTGAAGAAGCCTATTAAGATCAATTAATAATAATAATAATAATAATAATAAACTTTATTTTATATAGCGCCTTTAAAGGTGGCTTCTCAAAGCGCTTTACAGGATGACAATAACAATAAATAAGAAGACTACAACAATAAATAAGAAAAATTTCACAAGACAGGACACAATTATAATTACAGCAATACAACAATAACAATAGAGGAGACCGTGGAAGATGGTATTAAGAAGAGCAGAGGGGTGAAGAATGGAACCAGTTAAGTAAAGGCTTTTCTGAAAAGGAGGGTTTTGAGTCTGGATTTGAAGGAGTTTAGAGAAGGTGACTCTCTAATATCCTTGGGCAAGGAGTTCCAGAGCTTGGGGGCATAGCAGGAGAAGGCCCTGTCGCCCATACAATGTAGACGGGCTTGGGGGACAGTAAGGAGGGCAGAATTTGAAGAGCGGAGGTTGCGAGGTGGGGAGTAGGGCGATAAAAGTTCAGACAGGTATTGAGGTGCCAAGCCATGTAAAGCCTTGTAGGTGAGCATGAGGATTTTAAAGTCTACGCGGAATTTGACCGGAAGCCAGTGCAAGGACTCCAGGATAGGAGTAATGTGAACACTTGCACTAGATCTGGTCAGGATTCTGGCTGCTGAATTTTGGACATACTGCAGCTTGTTCAGAGTAGATTTAGATACCCCAGGGAGCAGAGCATTGCAGTAGTCAATTCTAGAGAATACAAATATGTTGATCAGCTTTTCAGCCACAGTTAATGATAGCATAGGGCGTAGTCTTGCGATATTTCTAAGGTGAAAAAAAGATGTTTTGACAGTATGCTGTACATGTGGGTCGAATGTTAAGCCAGAATCGAATATAACCCCAAGGTTTTTCAATTTTGATTGGAGCTCAAGTACAGAGCCATCTACAGACAGGGTTACAGGACTGGCTTTGCGAAGTTGATGGGGGGTACCAATAAGCATGACTTCAGTCTTGTCACAGTTAAGATGAAGGAAGTTTTGAGTCATCCAAATTTTTATGTCAGAGATGCAATTAGATAGAATAGAGACAGCCACATCAGTGTCGGGTTTGGTATGGATGTATATTTGAGTATCGTCAGCGTAAAAATGAAAGCTGAGGCCATGTGATCTTAAAAGCTGACCAAGTGGGAACATGTAAATGCTGAAGAGCAAGGGGCCCAGTATTGAGCCCTGAGGGACACCAGACTTGACAAGACCAATTTCAGACCTGTACCCATTGAGAGAGACAAAGTGACAGCGATCAGTGAGGTAAGACTTAAACCATTTGAGGGCAGTGTCAGAGACTCCAAACACAGTCTCGAGACGAGAAAGCAAGATGTTATGGTCAACAGTGTCAAAGGCAGCACTGAGATCAAGAAGGATGAGTATGGAAAGAGAACCAGAATCAGAAGCTATTAGGAGATCGTTGGTGACTTTGACTAGGGCGGTTTCTGTGCTGTGAAGTTGACGGAAGCCAGATTGGAGGGGTTCGAAAAGGTTGTTTGTCATGAGGTGGTTATGTAACTGAAGTGTGACAGCACGTTCTAGAATTTTAGAGAGAAAGGGTAAGTTGGAGATGGGGCGAAAGTTGTTAAGATTGTCGAGAGCCATGTTAGGCTTCTTTGGCACTGGGGTAATAGCAGCAGTTTTGAGGACCGTTGGTACAATGCCGGTGCTCAAGGATTCATGTATTATATTGAGGACAATGGGACAGAGAGAAGAGAAACAGGACTGGAATAAAGTGGTGGGAATGGGATCTAAAATAGATGTGGTGGGTTTCATGCGCGTAACTAGTTTGTTTAGGGATGCTGAGTCAAGAAGAGAGAAGCTGGAGAGACGGGAACCAGAGAAGTTGGATGAGGAGGGAGGAGGTGTGGAAATTATATCCGTAGTGGAGAGAATGTGATGCCGGATGTTGTCAATCTTAGAACTAAAGAAATCTAAGAATGTGTTGCAAAGTTGTGATGAGGCAGGTAATGTGGTGGGGCAGTTTGGCTTGAGCAGTCTGTTGATGGTGGAGAAAAGATGTCTGGGATTGTTTTGGTGATTTTCAATGATGTGAGAGAAGTAGGTGGATCTAGCAGACTCTATAGTAACCTTATAATCAGATAAGTAATCTCTCCAGGCCTGATAATGTACATTTAGGCCGGAAAGACGCCACCTACGCTCAAGTTTGCGAGAGGCTGCCTTCATGAAACGCAGATGGTCATTGTACCAGGGGGCAGGGCGAGAGAAGGAGATGGTTCGAGTTTTTAAAGGAGCAAAGGTGTCGAGGGTAGATAAAAGAGCATTGTCAAGTAACTGTATTTTGTCCTCTAGAGGGTCAGAGGAAGAGAAACAGGATAAGGAGGACAGAACAGAATTTGCAAACCTTGGGTGATCAATTGATCGCCAGTTGCGGAAATTTACAGAGCGTGAGGGGGAAGTGTTAGAAACAGGTAATTCCAGATTGAAGAGAATGGCTAAGTGGTCAGAGAGGCCTAGATCAAGGGGGGAGCAGTGGGAGACAAAGGAGTCATTTGCAATAATTAGATCTAAGGTGTGTCCTTTGTTATGTGTAGGGGTACAAACAAACTGAGCAAGGTCAAAGCATCCCAAAAGAGAAAGGAAGTCTTTAGCCAGACTGGAGGAAGTTGAATCAATGTGTATATTAAAGTCCCCTAGAATAAGGATCCTTTTAAATGTAAGGGATAAGAATGAGAGAAAATCAGCAAACTCACCTAAGAAGACTCCACTGATTAACTACTGGCGCCCAAATTAGTTAGATAGGCAAAATGATTTCCTCTCTATTGAATCTTTTATTGTGTATTTTTAGGTATCACTACCAGGATGTTATTATTATTATTATTTACTATCAGACATAGGATAACAATCTAGAAGAATATACAGTAGTATACTATGTGTAAGCACAAGCAACAATCCTGTGGCTTGCTCAAGTGCAGGGTACGACCGTTAGGCTGAATAAGCAATACAAATGAAATGAAAACAAATAAAATTGAACTAAAAGAGTACAGTATATCAGCTGTGTGACAGTAATGTGCATATCCTGTAATTATGTTACTGTAAATATACTTTATATTTACATTAAGTGAAATCAGCAAGTTACATTAAGAGTCTGAGAATTAATAAAATAGTGCACTATTGCAGTGTAAGGGATATTGAAGGTTGCAATAGAGTGATCAGAGAAATGAAGGAAGGAATTATGGATGATTTTTCTGAATGCTGGATGATTAACAATAGCTGCGAGACTAGGTGCTTGGACAGGAAATTGTGTTAAATATTTAGGAATAAATGGGAAGATTCTGCAAATGTTGCTGAAGCAGATGTTGCAGGAAGTGGATAACTCTATAAAGGATTGGCTGAGAGTAATTCTTGGCAGAGGAGGAGTGGGACTGGATGGTGGGGAAGAGCATTTACGATTATGGGAGTGAATTCTGGAGGAGCTGGATGTAAAACAGGCACAAATAACAAAAGGGATAATAGGTTGCTAGACAGAAACATATAAAAAACAATACTTACAGAGGCAAACACATACTAGATTTGAACAGTTATTTACTCAGAATTTCATCATATCTACCTAAATGTAGGATGAACAGCATTTTACAGTAGTCAGAAATAAAGTGGTGATCCTCCTTTTAAGGCACTGTGATTAATGTCTTACTTAGCAACACTTCTTTTAAGAATTTAAGTAAAATAGTTTTTTATATTTTTCAATTATTTTCTGTCCACATTTATTGCCATGTTATGCATTTTCTGAGGAGTACTATGCAATGTTAATGGTTAATTCCAAGCAGACACTGCCTTTCCATCCAGTGTTACATTGGTACCACAGATTTAACCAGGAGCTTCATTTATGGAAGTCTTTTTACATTTTTTTTTATTTATGCATTACAAAATAACAAAAATGACAATACAAACAAGAGTACATATAACAATTAAAGACAAAAAGATCATCAGGGGTACATATTACTACATAAACATAAGTTAGGAAAAAAGATTAAACAAATTAAATAAAAATAATGTCTGCACAGCTTTCATATTTTTGCGCTTCGAAATAGTCTGCAAATACCCCCTTACATCCATTTTAAAATGCTCAAACAAAGGGTTCTTCCCAGACCACTTTGTTTTATGTATATAATAATGTGCCATTATAATAATTGAATTTACTACAAATTATATTTTAAGATTGTTTCCGATGGGGCTGAAACTTAAGTTAACATCTTTTTAATCAAAACAAATATCAATATTGGTATTTGTCATTTATGGAAGTCTGCATGACACAGGACAAAGGATGTGTGTGCTTTGACTAGGAGTGGGACTTTGCACACATTCTGTTAGTTTCAAGAATGCATGTAGGAGCTGATTATATAGGAGCTGGTATTACAGTGAATCCTTGATTTGCTTTCCATGTTTAGTCCTAGTCTACCTTTAGATCGAACTGTTATTGCACTGAGTATTTTCCTTCATTTGAGAAGTTGTGCACATTGCATGTTAGCAGAGCAGCTTCCCTTTTGATTCCAAGTGAGATACTGTATGTATTAAGGGCTGATATGCTACCAGACGAGAAATTGACAGATCTAAACACTGCAGGAAACCTGCAATTCAAAAACATCATCCAGTTGCACTGTATATGTCTTTTTCTATTATAGCTCAAGGGAAATGAAAATATTATTTTGCTTTCTTCCCTATGGTTCCAGTTTTGACCCACTAGTACACAATACTGCTACCTGGCTAACCCCTACAGTGCAACTCAAACTTTGCTTGAATGAGTTAGTGGTGTTATATGTTTGTCATATGGATACCCTTTTTGCTACAGGCAGAAACTAAGCAGGGGTTCTGAGGCTTTGATTTATGCCGTGAAAATGCAAGTACTGTTGGGCTCAGCCCCCTGGGATCATGGCAGAAGAGCCCCTTTGATGCTCAATTAAAAATGGATGTAATTAAAATAATAAATAAATACAGAAATAAAAACAATCCATATCTGCTTGGCTTTCAAAATTGCATAATTAAATACCTACAGATCTAAAATTGTTCTTACAGGAATAAAAAAGTACAGTACAATTACATTCTTCTATTGCAAATGT
This sequence comes from Lepisosteus platostomus, assembly GCF_059453375.1. Classification (NCBI taxonomy): domain Eukaryota; kingdom Metazoa; phylum Chordata; class Actinopteri; order Semionotiformes; family Lepisosteidae; genus Lepisosteus; species Lepisosteus platostomus. Next base: position 17,514,320 of record NC_142611.1, read on the forward strand.
GAGTCTGGTCTGATGCTCTTTTGTGTCGTCTTCCTTAATTACTACATTAGATCTTGCTTCTTGAATCACATTTTTAACTGTTTTTCAAGTTTAATACAAGATTTGTTAAAAAATGTCTATTAACATTTATATGCTTTGTACCTTATATGTGATGCCATGTAAGGTGGTTCACAACAGGGGCACAGACTCCAGGCGGGACCCCGATCACAGATGCACCCCAGATGAGTCTTAAATACAAACAGTTGTTTATTGGCTAGAGCCTTGTAAGACAACTCATGTCTGACACAGCACCAGGGATGGTCATTGCCCTTTCAGAGGCAGCCCATAGAATAGAAATGGGATGTACAGGTAGCCCTGTGACTGCAGGCTTCATTCCTGTGGCTGTGTTGCAACCTGCACTGCAAGTATGCAGCTGATGCAGTAACAACACAGTCCATCTTCAGCCCGGAGGTTAGTCAAACAGCTGAGGAGCTGGAGCTGTAAGATGGGGTCAGCAGCAGCCTATGCTGTGTTACAGAAGCTGGTGCAGTAGCAACATAGAAGACTTGCAGACTCGCGGTAATACTGGGGTCTGTGGCCCTGGGGCTGGATTTGAAAAATTAATGTGTCAGATTGGCTGTGGTGGTAACACAAAGGCTGGGATTGTAGCTGGAATATCTGGAATCTTCGGAGGCTGGTTTAGTAGTATGTCAGATGCTGATGTGGACTTCTTTTCCTAATCAAGACTCTTGTATGACACTGTATTTACTGTATGTGGGCTGTTCCCTGCTCAGGTACAGTACATGCTTGAAGACCATTACTTCACAGTCATCAGTATTGGTGCTGGTTTGCTTTGTGTATGCATTTATAATCGTAGCCCACTAGCATTTTGGTTTACAACAAGCTTGTTTCTGGTTCAATCTTTTCTTATTTGTAAACACTAAACCAGTGTTGTAATTAATTAAATTAAGGCTAGAAATTGCCTTTCATTAACATTATGATGAAAAGACAAATAATCTTCCTGTTTTAGGATAAATAAAAAGATTGCCACAGTTTTAATTTCTGGAGAAGTTGCTCACATTTCTCCTTGGGCTACATACAGTATCAGGTCTTAATTATGTGAAAGTACATTTTTATTGTTATTTTTATAACACAGCTAGCAAAAGTTTAAAACTTGCATGCTGATCTTCACTAATTTAAGTTTTATAAGTTCACTGCAGTGTTCATCCTTGTCAGCTCTGCCATACCATTCACCAGTAAACTTCTGATTTATTTGTAGTTGTCTTCCTTAAATCAAAGATCACTGTTAGTTTTCTTTTTTGAGCTAAAAGTAAAACGTAAAAAAATGTAAGTACTCTGCAGTTAATATCTTACACCTGAGGTATATTTAAACAGGGATTGATATTGAAAACAAGTTCTATTTTTAATGAGCTGTGTTCCTCATTTGTTATAAAAAATGGCAACTTACACATGAATTGCATTTTTTGTGCTGATTAAAATTGATGTGTATAATGCATTAATTTTCTGCTTATTTGCTTAATACCAGGATAGACTTTAATCAAAAGATTATATAAGAATAGGAGGGCATTTTCTAGTATAAGGGTGCTTTCTTATTAGTAGTCAATTCGTTTTAAGGGCTTTAGTACGTAATTTTTTAATGCTATGACTTTTTTTTGTTGTTTTATATACAGTAGTATATTTGCATTTTAGCTTTTGTCATCAAGTTGAGCATTTCTGATGACCTTATCATCGTAACTACAAGCTGTTATCAGCACTACTGCTACAGATCACAAGGTCTGCTTAATTTCAATTGTCAATTTTAATTTATTGATTTATTAATTTAGCATGATATAAGCAGAAAACAAGCTAGGGCATATTGGCAAAATGCAGAATGGTATTAATTTGAATAAAAAGGAGATTACACAGAAAAAGAACTACTATTCACAGTGTAACTACTAAATCCAATATAAAATATTATTAATACAAATTGTGACACTGAAATTGTACAAACATCTACTGCCCCTATGCTGTCCTAGAATTGTGAAAGCTTATATCATGTTTATAAGGAATGGGAAAAGTTTTGAATAAAGTGATTTTGCTCATTTCTATATGGAAATACGATCAGAATGTAAGATTTATTTTTCTGTAACCATGGTTACAATTCTGTTTTAACAGAGGACATCTGTATACTATTAAAATGAATGATTAAAATAATTTAATTGTCATTCAAGTATTTTATTTGTCGACATGCACTATTTAAACAACTAAATAAGGTATTTATTTATTATGTGTGTGCTTTCTGTTCCTGTAAAGTGAAGAAAAACCCTGGTCAAGTGTGCTAAAGGATGGAACCGATAAGTCTGCTAAATGCTATATATTATCAGCAGCTTGCTATTCTGCAGTGTAATTTCTAACCAGAGACGGGTTATCACAATAATTGGATCCTTCTAATTTGATGAGCTATTGGGCTTTAGCTGTTTTCTGCTCTCTTTAATTTTAATTATCACAAAGGAGACCAGCATAAGGAAGATGAAAAAAAAAACTTTCTTTTTGATCAGTGTCCAATAAGCACAGGCCTGTAGAAACTTACTATTTAATGGAATGGTAATTTTGAAACACAGGTTATGTCAAGACAGTAAATGCAAAAGCAGTTGGAGGAATGATTAAATGTCAGCTTTAAGAATTTGCAATGCATTGATCTTTTCACTCCAGGATTATGGGAACACAAAGTTAAAAATTATTTTTTACACATGATCTGAATTACTTAAATCCTGAAGTTCAATGACTTGTGAAAGCCTGATTATATTTTTTAAACCCCTTATTATTCTGCTTTCACTGTTGGCAAAACATAAAAGTCTGCTGGACTGCAACAAATCAAATACTAAAAACAATACATTTTTCAAGGAGGATGTTTTGTGAGTTACATGACTGCAATTCTGAGATGGCTTCCTTTAGGGCCTCTGGGTGCTGTGTCAGAAGTGAGGGATGCAAGCTATCTATTAAACTGTAGTTAACTGTGAGGATTAGACTACAGTGAGCTGTAGGTGTATTCTGCTTGGCAAGGTTTCCTAAGGGCTATGACAGAGGTTATAAAATACCGCTAAGAAGAAAGATAAATACACATAACAGACTCTGTGATACCAAAGCAAAATATTAAGCAGTATCACAGCTCATGCCACTACGTTTCCAGCAACTGCTTCAGCCTTATGAATATGTCTTCATCTGTCATCATCCATAAATACCTATTAATATCTAAAGTTATTCCATGTACATCTTAAGTTAGTTTTAGGCTTTATTAATGTTAAGAAATTAGAATAGATATTGGAAATTTGGTAACTTATAAGCACACATCTAAATACATCTAGGGATAAAGTCGTGTAACATTTATTTGCTGAAGTCTAAAACAATAAAGATTAGGGTTCATCTACCAATAACATGCTTCCTTTAATTATGAAGACAAAATGCCTATAAAATAGCATTAACTATAAAAAGTTAAATGCTTAACTGATTAACAGAAGCTATCCTTAGAAAACCTTAGAAAATCCATAATGAATTGTAACACCCTAATAACTGTTTTCTGTTATACTGTTTCATAGATTGTTACTTTAAATCATTCATTATTTTAATTCACTTAGTGAAATACAAAACAGTAATTTAGGTTCCTGAAGCAAATTTAGAGATGCATTCTGTCAAGAACATAAAAACAGTTGTTAAGTGTTTAGGGAAAATACATTGGCTCAAAATCACAGTTAAACACAGATGTGTTCCATTTTTCAGCTGTATTTGAACCACCATTCCTAAATCAAGAATAGTGAAAATAATTGATAGTTACTGTTAATAAAAAAGTGGGAAAGGGCACCAAATTATTCTCCCATTTATTAAAGTAAATTCAAAATACTAAATGTATTTTTGAAAATAAAACAAACTACTTAGGAGTACAGTTTTTGAAAATACATTATTCACAGTGGGAATTCCATATACAGTACACAGTGAAAGACTCTATACAAGACATTGTGACTGACTTGATTTTATTAGCTGAAATTGCATTTCTACAGCATTGATTTTGTGACTGATCTTTTCATGCATTTCAATGATAAAGTGCTCATCTAAATAACACTGTAGTTATGTGTAATCACTTCATTCTTATGCTAGTGATCTACACTCTTCTATAAGAGATGCCTTATAATTGCTTTCTTTAATGAGCTATGCACTTCATTATTCTTTGAATCAATTTACAGTGACAACTTAATCAACTTAATTGCAAGGACCAGTTAACTCTGTGGACAACTATAGGCTTTGAGACTGCACCTCAGCCAAGTCAAATCCAGCAGCTCCACCTGTCATATATTTTGATTGGCCTTTGCGGTAACCCTAATATAACTCACCTTTATTGTCATCCAGAATATGAAATATCAGCTTCTACTTTGGCTTCCTAAAGGTTAATCAATGTTTTCTTTAATGAAGCATGTTTAATAAAAAAAAACTTGTATATCATTGGCACAAGCAATAAATTATATGGTATTGCCATTTAAATTCATAAGAAGTGGGACATTACTGATCCAGTAACTAGAGATGATTATATCATGATCATATCGTTAGCTCAAGCTATATTTTATGCATTGAAAGCAAATGATTCAGCTTATGTACAGTGTCATGATGGTAGCTGTAATTAGAAGTATACAATAGGTGAATAAAGACAAAGAAAAATCTTAAAAATTCAACTCCAAATATGAAAGTGCAATTGATATGATGAAGGCAATAATTACCAGTAACAATTGGATATTAATTTGGGTTTAACTTTAAAGCAGTTCTAATAAATTTGGTCATACAATACCATACCATACAGCCCTCATATCATTGACAAACACCTTAGTTTACAAACCAAGTGAGAGACTCACTGATTATTTTGAAGATGCAAGTTAGAACATACAGTAATGCTGTATTTGCAAAAATGTGAATATTGCCATAGCGTGTTTCCACAAATCCAAATTATGCTTGATCTCTTGATTTGTTTATATACAATCCAGTAGCAGCTCCTTCTAATAAGCATTTACACAAGTGAAAATGTGGTAGTGCATAAAAAGGCATGACAGTGTAAACGTATGAACAAGAAAACATAAGAATCCACTTGATTGATTTTAAATGCTAAGAGCCAAGGTACATTGGATTCATGCAGTGCAAGTATTAAAAACAACTTTCTTTGACACTGAAAAGGATGATAACATCAGTGTCACACGATTATGTCAAACTACCAGGACAAGCAGCAATGCATTTTCATTCATAGCATGATGAAATGTAACTGAAAGTTATTGAAATTAAAACAAGAGATAACTGTCCTGCCTCTTTACATTCACAAATTATGGCTTGTGAGACAAAAAAAATACTGTAAATTTAAAAGCTGATTTAGAAAAGTTTGGTGGTTCAATGCTTATCTCTGCTGTGTCACAACACTTGGATCCTTTCTTCAATTCTGGCCTGGCATGCCTTCAGTGTATATTATGCTTGTGTGGAGTTTACAGTACATGATCTCCCCATGCCCTTGTCATTGTCTCCTGTTTTTGTTCCACAGACATGCTACTGTAGGTACAATAGGTTAATTGATGTCTCTAAGTTGTGTGTGTGCTCTGGAGCTCTTTGATAAACTGGTGTCCTTTTCCAGGTTGTGATCTGGTCTTACACTCTGTGTCGCATAGGTCCCAGGTGTGGAAGGTTCAAAGAAAAAAAAATGTTTTCTTCTACAATACTTATTTAATTAGCGTGTGTTGAAGGCTTATTTTTAGCACAGCACACAGCCTCCCAGATGGTACAGGCTATATAATAGCTTATGTTCTATGGAATTGGGCAAGATATTCAGCTTACATTACACTTAAAAGGCAAACATCTTTCCTACATACTGTACGCACACAAATCCTTACTATGCCCACACTTTCAACATGTAGTTTGTTTTCTCTTGAAAACTTTAGACAACTTAATTGGATGATTCCTATAAAAATGCCAGCTTTGTGCTCCTAAGCCTCTTTATCCACCACCTTTTTGCAATAAATCAACGCTTACATCAGGGAAATGGAACATTTCACTCTGAGACTCTGGCAACATGCCAACAAACAACCATGCTCCATACTTTACACTAATCTTATGCCATGCAGCAATTTGGCAATGTTAAAAAAAACATCCTACTCCAAGCAAAAAACATTGCATTTTCAGTCGTAGACTAGAACACCAGTATTTTATCATATTTTTTTTCAACGTGCAAATACTGACATGAAAATTAAGCTCTGAAAGTTAAAAAAAATCAAGAACAAATGAAACATTGTTAATAGCTCTGCTGCAGAAAAATGGTCTTTGGTGCCTAATATTCCAGTAACAGAAATTTGCACTCCCACTGTGGAGTGAGGTTGGCAGTTTCCTATATAAATGTCAAACTGTTTGATGAAGTAAAAACTAAATTGCATATAGTGCATTGTGGTTTGATTTGCTAAAAGTCTAGGGCAGACAAACATACTAGCAAAAACAAAAAAAAAATATTCTACAATCTAAAGATAGTTAAGGACAGTCTCGCCATTTTCAAAGTTGTAAGGTTAAATCTCCTACAGTAATTCAGTTTGTACTGTGTGTCTGTTCAATGCTTGTAGTGAATTCCGATGGGCTGTGATTAACCCTTAACTAAAACCTTTTAACTTAATAGAGAAGAAACGAAACAATGTTTCGGCTGTGGAGGAAGGTTCCACAGCTGAAACGTTGTTTCCTTTCTTCTCTTCTCAGCATGGAATTAACCTTTTACTTCTTACTTTGCGGCCTACTGTACGTGTGCTGACGTAGCTACGTACTTGAGCTACCTAAACTCTGTAATGGTAATATTTAGGCACCATAAGGAGGCTAGAAATTGCTGAATTTTTAAGTTTAATGTCTGTAAAAATGTAATAATTTAATTGGTACCAGAACTAGAAAAAATATATATTCAGTAGCATTTACCTCTCCGGACAGCTATGATGGAATTACTGTAGCAGTGCATATGGGACTTCAGGTGACCCTAGACAAAAATGTTTATGGGTAGGAGATGTAGAGGAAGTAAAAAACCTCTATTACTGGAAACCTATTGTCATTAATTATTATCATCTCTGGAATAATGTTTCAAACTATGATGACATTTCTTTTGATGGGACATACCCAAGGGTTCATGAGTCACACCAAAATATTGTGTGAAACAGAAACTCACATAAGGATTTACCATCACAGAAATGGACATTGTGGTGCTTTTTTGTTTGAGGCAAAAATGGAATGATATGTGTTATACACAGTATATAATATGGGTAATATGTTATAATAATATAGATAATAGATAATATACAATGCATAGATAATAGGTTATATCATATATAATATATTATTATTATTATTATTATTATTATTATTATTATTATTATTATTATTATTTATATATTTATTATGCAGTAAAATAATTTATCTGCAATAAAAGTGCTTACCAAGATAAAATGTGTTAGAATAAAGCTTACTGCAAAAAAATGTGTTTATTGGAGGGGTCAGAATGGTTAAGACTATAAGTAGCTGAAGATGCAAAATCATTTGCTTCCTATGTAGTTTCTGAAGGAAAAGTTGCAGCAATGTTTTGGTTGATCTTGGAAGTTGATCCAGGTATAAAGTTCAATATTCTGTAAATGTATGTGTACAGCTGTCGGTTTTGAGGAAGGATAAACAATATGTCTTAATGCCTATAAAAATCTTGTAACATTCTCATGAAAAACTTGCATTTGTAGAGTATCTCATCTTTAACCTACCATCTACTGTAATAGTTAGAAACCTGTGACAATGCAATAATGTACCGTAGAGATTTCCAAATATCTTTGGCATCTTTAGCAGCCATATCACCCTGCAACTCACAACTGGCAACCCACTGAAGCTAAGCAGGTGTGAGCCTGGTCAGTACCTGGATGGAAGACCTCCTGGGAAAAACTAAGGTTGCTGCTGGAAGAGGTGTTAGTTGAGCCAGCAGGGGGCGCTCACCTTGCGGTCCATGTGGGTTCTAATGCCCCACTATAGTGGCAAGGACACGATACTGTAAACAGGCGCTGTTCTTCGGATGAGATGTAAAACCGAGGTTCTGACTCTCTGTGGTCATTAAAAATCCCAGGGTGTTTCTCGAAAAGAGTAGGGGTATAACCCCGGCATCCTTGCTAAACTTCCCATTGGCCCTTACCAATCATGGCCTCCTAATAATCCCCATCTATGAATTGGCTTCATTACTCTGCTCTCCTTCCCACTGATAGCTGGTGTGTGGTAAGCGTTCTGGCTCACTATGGCTGCCTTCGCATCATCCAGGTGGATGCTGCACATTGGTAGTGGTGGGGGGGAGTCCCCATTACCTGTAAAGCGCTTTGAGTGCAGTGTCCAGAAAAACCGCTTTATAAGTGTAAGCAATTATTATTATTATTATTATTATTATTATTATTATTATTATTATTATCTTCAATACTGTTCATAGTATTTTCCCCATCTGGTATGAAAGACCAAAAGTTATTTTTTCAGTCCAACCACTTCACTGACAAAACTCTTTTAAGCTATGTCCTATAATGAATACATCAATACACCATCATGGTTGAAATTTGTTTGACAATGTATGGGACAAGGAGAAGTGGTGTCTGTTAAGGGCCAAGAGTGTGGTTGCCTTATCACTTGTAGTTCATGGGCCACCTGAGGTAGCATGAACTCCATTGGTTATGGGTGAAATGGTTGTCACAGGAACACGACCCCTGCTCTGGTAAACCATAGTTTATAATCTTTTGTTTGGAATAAAGTATAATGTTGGAACACTGATAAATCCTTTTGGACTTTGTTCTTGGGAAAGAAGAGGGTTTTATTGGTGATGAAAAATCTGTCTAGAATCATTGATTATGGGAAGTGAACCCTTTTTTTTTTCTTCTTTCTGAGGACAATGCAGATTATTGAAAAGAATGGCCACCTCACCCTTTAGATGGAAGTATCTTGTTAGTCCAGTTAGAATTTTAAAGAAAGAGAGCTTTATGTTCTGCTTGTGCTTATTCAACGGACCTTGAATGCTTTATTTTGGTAATTTAAGTGAAATCACATTGACCAATGCATTTAAATATCTTCCTGGGACTGCTGTTTCACTTCCTGTATTAGAGGATGAAATTATATATCTGATCATGGTGACCAGCAATGTCTCACACTTGGAAGACAGATATTCTATTGACTTTTTTAAACCAGATATTTTGCATGCTTTACAATGAAGTGAAGTGAAACAATCATTAGATCACTAGAACAGGGGTTACATATTTTAGTTTCCCAATACAGAATCATTCTAGTATAACAGGACAAGTACACCAGTGTGATTGTTCTATTGAAAATTCACACTTTGAAAATGAACAGGTTCTGCAATGGTTTTATACATTAAATTAAATATGGTAAACTTGACTAACCTTTGATTCCTCCTAAGCATTTTACATTTCCCATGTGTTCAACTTCCACATTCCAGATAGTTGTGCATCATGGCACACATACTGTAAAGCTCCTTTTCATGGTGACCTAGAAGTGCTGAAGACTTGATAAAAAAACTGACCCATGTCCCACAAGTTAGATTTCTCTTCTTTTGTCTCTGATTTGCAATATGCAGTAGCTTGTTAAACAAGAGGGACCGAAAGCTTAAAAGCTGAAGCAGTTCTTGACTAGTATAAAGAAAAGCCAAACATTAAAGTCTCAACACGTCAGTATTTTCCGTTCAGTAACTAAGCCTGTTCCATGGTGTGATCTGGTAGGAAATAGGTTGATTCAGATAATAGAGTAATGTCCTTTTACTAGTATAAAGGTCAGAAAACCCTATACTGTATATGACTTTCCTGCTATCATCTTTCAGCGCAGTCTAGAGATTGTAAGTAGGTCACTTTAGGGCACAATATAAAATATATCAAATGCAGCACCGAGAGGAAAGTCTCTAAGGTGGATCAGGTGTCCAGAGCGCCCAGAATATCACATGATTAAATCCTCTCAGCTTTATTTCAGTGCTTTTGAGTTCTTGTACAAAGTGCACATCATATTTGCAGGCTTCACAAAGTCTCCACTTATAAATCTGAAAGTGATTTTAAGTCTTGTCACTAGTCCAAGGGCTCCATTAAACTGCCAGTTCAACAGTGAGTTTTGTTACAGTGAATCATTTCCAATCAGAGACCTTTCATGACGAGAACAGATCACTCAGTCCATCAGAGCTTGTCTCTCCCCACATCCCAACCCCCCTTTCACACACAAGGTGAATTTTGAATAGTTTCACCTTATTAGCTTCCACTGTACGGATTGGCAAAGTATTACATACATTGAAATACTTGTAAAAGAACCCATTTTATTGTCTAAAGGTTTATAAATAACTTAGGCACTGTTCATGTGAACCTGTACTGTTCATAAATTTAGTTTTGTACATTTTATTTAATAAATATTCTCCCAGACTGAACTTTATAGACCAGACATCACAAGCCTTGGTGTCTTCAGCTGACTGTGAAGGGGATTCCCCAAGTGGCAGGGCACAAAAGGCAGAGCACTTGCAAGAGCAGGACTGGGATTATCCAGTGAGGGCACTCTTGGCTCCTAGTGAAACAGTGACTCCTGCAATTTCATGCATCTGTAAGCTTATAATAATGTCAGTGAGAGGTGTGCCGCTTTTCTAATCAGCACCAGCTCTGCCGTGGAGCTTTGCTGTATGTCAAAAAGATGAATGGCTCAATGGATGGGTAGGTTGGAGGACCTTGTCTGTATTCTCGCCCATCATTTAAAAATATCAGTACCATGGAAATGAACGTTTTGTGCATTTCAGTTAATATGATTTAGCTGCAGCAGATGTATGTTAAATGGTTTTTTTCATGAAAATAGGGGGATGAAATTGAGGAATGGAAAATGGCATCGTTATGTAAAAAAATCTAAAATTCTATTTAATACTGGTATTGAACACTCTCACATAATCTATTCTTTTAACTTTAAAAAGGAATGCAAGTCAATGTTCACACAGAAAAAATGGTCATCATTCTGTTTCCTAGTCTGTTCTTGTGTGTCATCTCCTACTCAATTGAATAATGACATGAGAAAGGCCCTCTCTATTACATGTGCTTATATGTTCTACAGATGGGTAACTTTCTTACTTATCTATTTATTATATTACTTATTGTACTTTACTGCTGCTAGTAGTATATTTAAAATTGTAATACGTTTTTCAATTGGGTTTGTATTGACTGTATATTGTCGAAATAAAAGCAGTAAAATTAGACGCTTCCAGGGACTGCTCACACTGTGCATAATTGTAATGTAAAAAAATGCCTTCTTATTAAAACTAGCAGCTTAAAGTCAACCACAGTGGCAACAGTGGAATTCTGTGCTGATTCCTTCACTTCAACAAGCCAGAATCTGTGAAGGATGAGAAAGTAGTTACGAACATTTTTAACATTAATGCAAGCACTTTTCAAAATTATACAACCTGTGAATTGCAAATTGAACAAAAGTATTCATACAAAGTAATCCCCTCTTGTTAATACATCATGAATAATGTTGTATTTTCGATAGTTTTTTCCCTATTTTCAATCATTCTGGACTTTTGTGTACTTGTGGACTACTGTGTACCAACAACATTTCAGTTTGAATTTGTTAAATAAAGCATGCAAGGTTTTCATATTACATTTTTTGGTATTATATATTCTGATTAATTTATACCACATGGTTGAGACATTCTACTGTCTCAGTCTACTCTACTGACTAACTGTTGCATAAGCACTAAGTCACCTTATTAGCAAGTTGATTTTAACACAGGAAGTTAACCATTGAAAGTCAAGCCTGGCGAATATAAAAGACAAACACTAAAGAACAAATACACTTCATTAAAAGAACAATGCTGTTGTGCCATTCATATGTTGGACTAGGACACCTTATGTGCTTTTGCAAGCATGGGAGCCAAGTCTTTTTTAAACAATGAATCAATGTACATCATGCAGATTTGCAGAATGATACACTCATACTGTACATGTGTAATAGAACAATCAATTCTTGGAGTGTTTAGTTTCTATAGAATTTCGCCCAATGGTAATGTGATTGCAGGACACCACATTGACATGTTCTACACTTTTTGTGGGCTTGCCCTGATGTGACCACTTTCCTGTAGCATAATGGATTTCCTGTGAAATGAGAATCTTGGATAGCCTATTTACCAGATTTAAGCCTCATTGAATGTTTATGGGATGAGCTGGCAAATAATGTGTGGCAAATAGTTCTGAGACCAATGAACAGGTAACATGCTTCTCTATGATCTACAGGAATTAGATATATTTCCAGCAAGACAGCAAATGCAACCTGATGCCACAAGCTTATGATGTTCACAACAGGTAGCCTATTATTGAGTTAGCACAATAACAAAATGACCTCTGTCAAATAGGATCAATAAAATGTCAGTAGTCCTGCTACGAAAGGATTACCTGTTACTTTTTGTGTTAAGTTTTGTAGCTAGAGGTGATGCATTTTGGTTTTGATGCTCAGATCACAACATCCTATAATGTTATTATAATGGCCTATAATACACTTCACCAAAACAAGAGCAAGGCATATGTAAGAACATCCAGTTAGTTTCTAAAGGCACATTGAAAATATATTATTATTATTATTTGTTTTGTAGCAGTATAAAGAGCAATAATCATGTTTTGGGGGCTGATGGGTGGAACTTTGGTGCTTCCTCTTTAACCACTATAAGAACGTTTTTTTCTTCTTAATGTTTCATCAGTGTTTTGTGTTTGACCTCAGAGTTTTCCTTTATTGATGGTTTTCATTTCACATTACCTGGCCTCCAGAGAATTAGATGGCTTGAGAAAGGTACATTTTGAACTAATTTTTCATAATGTGACATCAATCAAAAGTAAGTTCAGTGACCGAGGGTCTAGATGTAATTGCATGAACCAAAAAATAAAACACCACCAACACCAGCTGCAATCAGACAGCCCACCAAATCTGTTACTGCTGCTGTGAGTGGTCAAGATTAGAGTTAACATTCAACAAAAGTGATAGGTGTGAGACAGGAATGTATTTCTTTAGAATTGTGGACAGTAATAGAAATCAGTTTCCAAAACATGTGAATGCTAACAAAGCTTATGATTAGAGTTATCATTCAACAAAAGTGATAGGTGTGAGAAAGGAATGTATTTCTTTAGAATAGTGGACAGTAATAGAAATCAGTTTCCACATCATGTGAATGATAACAAACCTTATGGAAAAAGATGCCTATGGCAGTCAGCGTACAGAGTGTGCCCATGGAACTAGTGACAATCTTCATATGATATTATGAGGGGTCAAGTACACTCTTTTAAGAAAATTGAATCGTTTGATTAGGATTTTGGAATCAAAATTTCCAGAACCCCAAAAAAGTTTCCAAGACAAGTATCGTTTCTCTGACAGTCTATTAAACTATATATATATAACATTCTAAATAACTATTACAAATACAAATACAAAGACAAGCATAGTCACATACATACAGCAGCATGATTATACAATGTAATTCAGAGTTCTGGTCCCTTTCCAAATGAATTTTGAAATCTGAGTATGTGTTATATCCCAGTACCCTCAAGGTGGAAGCATATACAGTACTGCAACAATTCAAATGAAAAATCACAATAATCTTTATATTGGACTTACTGTACGAGTTTTTGAAGTTACAGTATGACTATTCAAATTGCTGTATACCTGTTAGAAATGTAATTATAGTTTTTATTGTGATGGTGTGTAATAAAGAGTAAATGTCAATACCAAGGAATGTGAAGTGTTTGACCACTGAAGCTCAATTAAGCTTTTTTTCCATTGCGAGAAAGTAATGTTTACTTGGACCAATTCATGCTATAACATAATAGAGTGCTAGCATCATTAAAAAGAGCTAGAAGGCAGAGACAGGGATTAAGAGACATTATTTACATACTGTATAACAACATTTCATCATTATTGAGTGCTGTGCAAACCTTTATTGTTCACAGAAATAGTTGTATAACAAGAGAACTGAGCCTGTACTACATGTTCTGAGGGAGAGTACAAATATGTGTGCCCCTAGAAATACTGTAGCACAATTGTTGACTGACAGGCAAAATGGTAACACAGTGGTTAGCATTGCTGCCTCACAGTGCTGGGACCCTTGATTCAATTCCAAATCTGGGCTATCTGGAGTTTTCAAATTTTCCTTGTGTTTGTGTAAGTAAAATGGTGGTACAGTAGGTTTATATTCTTGTGTAATATTTGCCCTGGTGTGAGTGTGTACGTGTTTGTGTCTATGTGTGCCCAGTGATGGATTAGCATTTTATCCAGGGTTTATTCTGCCTTGCTCCAGATGTTACCCAGGATAGGCTTGGGCCCGCTGTGACCTCGAATTGAATAAGCCAATATTAAAACAGATGTGATGATGAATGTCGTTTCTGAAGGGTTGGTGTATAAATCTTTAAGCATGTTAATTAATCCTGAACCCACACGCTACAGAAACCCCTACTGTATAGATATTTCCAGTCACACCAGTTAAATTTCTGCATGGCATTCATTGAAAGGGCAGCACAGAGGGAAATGATGCCTGTTGAGGAGGAGGTAAATAATGTAGCAGGAAGCACTTTAGTAAAGCCTGTCTGATCATGTATTAGGTTGGTGCATGCAGTTTGGCATCAGCAAACATCAAAGAGATGGGACAATAGCACACATAATGTCTTTTTTTTTTCAAACAATACAAAGGCGTACAACAGCAGTGATAACATGATCCTGAAATGAACCTTTTTGAAAGAAAACATGTATCCTTAAATATGAGAATGGGAAGTAATTGGGGCTAGAAGATCACATAATACTCAGAAGGGTCATTCACCATTTATCATGTTGTGAACCACTACCTTTAGCTCACAGAGTGATAAAGGCACCTTCAGAACAGCTGCCTGTGAAGGAGAAAGATTAGGTAAATAAAGAAACCTCGTACATTTTATCCTGGCTCAGTAACTCTCCCTTCGCAAGACAGCAGTTTTTACATGAGCAGAATGAGGAAATGCCTTGTCCGGCTGGACTTTTTTTGTAGTAGGATGTGCCCACAGGAAAGACTGCAAGTAAAGTCCCAGGGGTTAATCAATGTAGCACTATACAGACAGGTTGCCATAAATCACTGCAAGTAGGGTACTGTAGTTATTATTCCATCACACCTGGATGATGTGTTGATCCTGACAAAATTCAGTTTCTCACGGTCTCCCATATTGTGGCTAAATATTGATGGATAGTTTGGCTATAACACCTTGTCAAGTTAGGATTTTCTGTTTGTGAATACCCCAGATGGCAAGCAACAGTGTGCTGACCTAGAACATCTTCCAACAAACCGATGAGACAGAGTTATTTATCTTTAGTTATGCAGGACTTTGTTTCCATCCATGCATTTTCCATGCATTTTCTAACCACTTGGATGAAACCCACACGAAAATACAAACTCCATGCAGATAGCATCCTACATCTGGAATTGAACCCAGGGCCCCAGCACTGTAAAGCAACCATTCTAACCCCTGCACCACTGTGCTGCCCCTTAGCATTGTTTCCTTTTTTGTGTTTTATTCACATGATTATCACAAGGCTTGACATTCAAGAGTTTATATCACAAATAAACTCACTACAGTATATGGATGTTATTGTGGCAGGAGCTCTTATACCTCTGATAAACCCATTGTACTGTATGAGTGTTGTTGTGGCAAGAGCAGTTCTGCAGTTTGTTAACCATGAATTACAGACTCTCCAGTTACACTGGAACTGGTGAGAACAAAATGGTAAAAGGATAAGGAAAATATCAAAGTCAAGCAAAATGGGGTTGATGGCAAGAGAAGGTCTGACTCTGGGTTACCATCTGGAATTGTGGTCATGTAATTCAACAGTAAATTTATTTTTGATCGTGTTTGCAATTGCTATATATATATATTCCAGGTTAACTTTCCTCCATCCATTTTCTAACCTCTTTATCCAATTCTGGACCATTAGGGATACAAAGCCTATCCCGGCAAGCAATGAACACAAGGCAGGATATACTGTACAGTACCTTGGCTGACACGCCAACCCATCACAATGCACACAAAGACACAAACATGCACATACTCACATCAGGGCCAATTTTTCCAGATGCCTATTATCCTACCAGTCTTTGGTCTATGGGAGGAAACAAGAAGACACAGAGGAAACCATGGGCGAACGCGGGGAGAATATGCAAACTTCACACAGGAAGCACCCCACATATAGAAACTGGGCCCCAGTGCTGCAGTGCTGCAAGGCAGCAATTGTTCTGAGTGATTTATTACAAATCCTGTGCAGGTCTCTAAGAGAGTCCGATGGCTTATGAGTCCAAGATGGGCA
Source organism: Lepisosteus platostomus (assembly GCF_059453375.1). NCBI lineage: Eukaryota > Metazoa > Chordata > Actinopteri > Semionotiformes > Lepisosteidae > Lepisosteus > Lepisosteus platostomus. Next base: position 17,530,694 of record NC_142611.1, read on the forward strand.
AGGAGAGTGGTCAGTAGTTCCAGGCGAGGTCGAATCTGGGTCGAGAGAACAGCAAGGCAAACAAATCCAAAAACGGACAAGATGATAGGGTTGTCGATAGGTCCAAGGCTAGATGGTTCTTCGTATCGGTGGTCAGAGTTAGAGGACGTTGCAAGTTCAGGAAGTTGATAAATCCCTAATACCACGCGAGGCCTAGGAGTGAACTAGTGAGGAGGGTTTAAATAGTGAAGGAAGAGGAGATTGAATAATGAGGATTAATTGATGCCGGCTTTGCTCGTAACAGCAATACTAACCATTGTACCACCGTTCTGCCTGGAAAAAATAAACATAGTTCGATTTTTATTATTTCTTTCAGAATTGGGAGCATATTTTTCTTTGGAGAATCCACCATTAATTCTAACCTTGATTCTTTCGTAGAATATTTATTAGGTAACACATTTTGCAAAAAAATCTTCTGTTACTTTGAGAGACTTGTCTGATCCCAAAGTTACACCTGAGTGATACTCTGTTAATCTCCTTTGAGTTATATATTTGCCAGCACAACAGAGATTAAGAATAATTAAAGTGCTGTAATGCAAAAAGGTGAGATTTTCATTATGTACCTTGTTTCCATTTGGAGGGAAAAAAAAGGTATTTTACAAAAGTGCTAAGAGCAAGTAATTAAAAAATGTGAGAGTGGTACGTGGTACTGTAAATCAACGAAAAAAACAAAAACTCATCAATTGGATGAGTTGCTAGCAAAGCTATTACATTACTACCACTGCAGTAGAAATTAATACATGTAGCTTGGTTATATTTAATTGCATTTACATTAATATCATTTCCAGGCTATTATGATAGTGAGAAGATTTTGTAAATAAATGATTGGAAGCGACTGAAAAATAATTATGCAGTTAACTATAGTTTAGTTCAGTCAAGGTTAAACTTTATAAAAAAAGACTTTATGATCTCAGGAAACAAAGAATAAAAAATCGAAGTTTTAAAAGCAACATTGGAAGTAGATGATTATGACTAGAAATGTTTGTTGTTTAGCGTGCTTAGGTGGTGCTAGCAGCTAATTGCTGAAAATATACCATTCAGCTACTTCTTGAAAGGAGCCAGGGTATCAGTTTTGGCAATATACTGTAGATAGCTTTTTTTATCAGATTCCCACAACCCTTTCCATAAAAATGCATCCCGGTTTTAAAACTTCTAAAACTCCTTCAATTCCAAACTTATTTCCATGTAGTTACGACTTGTGTCTTGTGCATACAGTATTTCACTGCTGATTCCTGTTGAAGGGCTTGGGGTGAGCATTGTTAATGCTCTTGAGGACTTTAAATACATGAATTGGATCACCCTGTAGTCTACTATGGTCAAAGCTGATTCAGTTTTTCGTTTCTGTGCATGTAGGATATATGTTTTAGTGTATCCCCCCCCGTACTTCATTTAAGCTTTTTTATCATTTCTAATTTTGTTGTCTACAAAGTATTTTTATTCCATTATATCAGTCACCTTTTTTTTTAAACTGCATTTTTTGTAATGTCTTCTGTATGAAAACAATCCCACCTTTTTAACGCCCATTCTCTTCTTTGATATCACCTAATACACTGAAGTGTCTTGTAGGAGGTAGCAACTTTAAAGTCAAAGGTGGTTCCCAGGAAAATAATGTATTGCTAACACATTAAACTTTTTTGCATGGAATCAATTTAGTTCTAGTTATTAGACATTACCTAGAGAGTCTGAAGATTAAGCTAAGGGTCCTATGTAGGTTATAAAATATTATTGGAAAATATTGTTTGAGCATCAGTAATTATTAAAGCTCTGTTTTGACAACAGTATTATCAAATGTCTTTAGTTATTGCTTTGTAAGGCTTAGAGAGTTGCTAAATGTAGGTTACAAATGTTAATCTCTAAAAATTAGGTAAATGCTGTCATGTTATTTGTAGCAGAATTTCATTTTGACTGATAGACCTTCCCAGAGATGTAAGGTATTGACCACAATTCAGAAATAATTTCAGGTCAAAACATTTTTGATATAATTGGCAACTTGAATGAAATATTTACCTTGGTTTATGTAACACATTGCATCAGGTAGTATTAATTTAGCAAATGTTGGCTTTAAGGACAAGATTAAAGTAAATATATTTCTTATATTTAGCACTACACCAAAAGCAGATAGAAATCTAATGGGAAAGCTGCACTATTGCAGGTTGTTAAAATGTGTATTGTGAGTTGTTGCTCTTTGCAAATTTACCATCCTGCATGGAGTATGATTATGATTTATAAAATTCAATCAGAAATAAGAAAAATCAGAAATGGTCAGCAAGACCAGTAAGACAAAATTATGACAACACGTCAGATTACTGACACATGAATTCTGATCTGTATTATATTCAGATTGTACTCTTGTATTACTCTTGTATCTTCCATGTTTTTCTTGATTTATGTTGCCTTTGATAAGGCTGCTAATAATCATATAGTGCCTTCATTTCTTTGAAGCCTGGGAGCAAAGCTTTTGCTTTTACTACTGATACTCAGCGTATTTATCTGATAAATCTTAGGAAAACAGATCTATCAAAAACAATGGGAGATCTGATATATTGAACCTTAAAATCTTCTGAGAAAAAAGATAAAGGCTGAATAACTTAGATGTTGTAAATGTATGACATATGCTACTCTATATGTACCTTAATGAAGTGTGGCCTGCAGATTGGAAAAGATTTTAAGATTTTTAAAAAGGAGCAGTACTATAGCACAGCGGTAAGCTTTACTGTCTCTCAGTGTAACCCAAATAAGTTATATGGATACTGTTTTCAAGTGGCATTTACAGTAATGCATGGTGTACTCTGGTTGGCAGCAGGGGCAGGGATTTTACTACTGTTGCAAATCATAAAAGAGGGTATAAAAAGGGGGGAAAACACACCAAAACTTCAGTCACTGAGTGATTGAAGAGAAGACAGCAATGCCCTCGTTGTTGAAACTCCCTGCTGAAGTCTGCATCTCCATATGCTCAAAAGATATTTTCCCTGACAGATCATACCAGAAGTGGAGGACCCAAAAGATAGTCTGTGTAAACTATTGGTGTATTTGTGTGCTGTGGAATGGTTGGGGTGGAATATGAAGTATTCATGACATTGGTCTTCATAAAATACCTGAAATTCACTCTCATTTATATATTTTTCTAGAACTTCTTGCTTCTACTGCCTTCCTTGTTTTGGCCAGAATTTTTCTGTTATTATAATTTTTATTTTGTAACTAATTGTTTCTCATGTTTACCATTGGTAAGTCCTAAAATGATACTTTTTTAAATTACTGAATTGCAGTCCCAATACCTTATTGCACTGTTTGGTGTCCTTCCGTACACTGTGCACAATTCCATGTCTTTCTGACCTTGACCAGTGACTGTATCCATCTTCTTGCCTGTCTCATCACCATTGTCTGCTTTTAGGTGAATTGTTTTTTTTTTCTGCCAAAGGAAAAAAAAAAATCATATTTTGTTTTTCAGTTTTATGTAATAGCCCCCTTGTGGTGTTGGTACTGTACCTGTTCAGGCACAAAATAATCAGACAAATATTCATATCTTAATATTGCCTAAATCATTTTTAGGTGTTTAGATCACATTTTTAATAAATCCATATTTCAGCAATGGAACATGAATGAGCAAAAGTATTCACACAGTTACATCTTAGTATAAGCAATATCTATATTCTGTATATTTGGTACTATAAGTAGTCGTTGAAATGTATTGTATAACTGCCCACTCCCTTCTCATACTGTATGTAGCAACTGTAGTCAGATTAATACAGTTTCTTTTTCAGTCAATGAAGGAAACAACAAGTTTAGAGCTAAAACCTAGTTATGTATGTTCATAATTTGCTAGACTAGCGCGCATGATACACAGCTCAAATGGCAAAGTAATAATAACACTCTGCCAATTCATAATGGCAGCAGTCCATTTTGGCATTCCTAGCACTACAGTAAGACTGATTATTGAGAAAAATGCAGTAAGTGAATAGATAAAATCAGAATAATTCCCAGGTTTATGGAAATGTTAAATACCTTCAAAGCAAGAAGCCAAAGAGGTTCTTAAAAACCTGAATAATTGTCAAGGCCCTACAGAATGATTTGGCAAAATACAGTACGTACTGTTAATAAGAGAAATGTACAATACCTAACCAAACAGGTAAAGATTAGATGTTGGTTATGGAGCAAGCCCCTTCTTTGCAAAAGCTCATACATTATGTACATAGACAAAATTGGAAATGTATCTACTGTAAGAACAAATGTTCTATAATAGACTACAAAATTTAAACTTTTGTTGAATGTGATAGTGCTTGTACAGATTTAACTTCAAGAACTGGAAAACTATATGTTTTATAGAATATTAAACACAGTAAAATCCCAAGGATTATTACTTAATGCAATTATATTTAGTGGTTGCTGACTCATTGAATAGCTTGTCATGTGTAAGCACGACAATAATCAAAAGCATGAACCTATGTCACCACAGAAAAGAAAAGAAGGTAATGGACTGGTGATCAGTCACCTGATTTGAATACATTTGAAGTGTTGCAAATAGAACTGAAGTAAAACAGGTACAGCACAGAATGGCGTACTAAGTCAATTTGATACCATACAGTAGGTGGGTATTCTAACATTCAATTACATGTGTCCTCTTGATTTAAAGGTGATAGCTATCAGTTGGCATGCAGTCAATATTGTAAGCATCAAAGAAATGAGAAAGGTGCCACAAACACATCCAAAACTATAAGTCACATTCATGAACTGTAAAATAAAGATAATACAGTAAGTAAAATGCATTAGACTGTCTAAGATAAATTATTATAATGTTTTAATGAATGCTTTTAATAATGTATTGTTAATTGTTCTGTATTTTTCCATATTTTTTCCTACTTAAAATATGATGCAATAATTACCAGTAGTGCACTCCAGGTTTCTTGTGGTTCACTCCGGGAAGTGACTAATTTTGTTAGACTTTATGTGCCTCCTAAATTTGAAGCATCTTTGAAAAGAATGGTCAAAACCAGAATATACATTATTGTCTTATAAAGCTTTTTTTAATTGCTTTGGACTGACTTCACTGAAGTTAACTTCTTTTAGTAAGTCATTAAACAAAACTTCCCTTATTTTGTTTCTTGTGTAAAGCCATCTGGAAGAAATTATATGTAGCTCTTCTCAAAGAAATAGATCCTGTCATGCAAGTTTGATCATCACAGCTATTAAAAATAACCCCAACTGTGTGGACAAGATACTGTATGTGTAAGAGAAAGGTAAGTAATGTTATGCAGTTAAATACAGGATTCATACTGCATGTCCCCATTATTCATTGCCTATACAGATTAGTCCTTGTTATAGAATATTTAAATGAATACAAATACTACACCTAATATCCAGAGAGTATGGTTGTATCCTGTATGCAATTAATTTGAGTGTAGGGTACAGAACATTTTTTGTTTCTGAAATGGAGTCATCAATGAAGGAGCTGAAGCAACAAAATGGATACACAACTTTTATTTATTTTTAATTAGACGGTGTTGTCTGAAGTGAGGAAATTATCTGCTGACAACTTCCTTCAGAACTGTGACTGGTTTCAGCTTCAACAGCAGTCACTATTCATGGCACTAATAATTAAGTTGTCACAATGAAGGCTCTGGCTGTTTGGTAGACTCAGGAGGAAAATGAATTAGGCAGGTCTGCTTTATGCTCACCTCCTTTTGAAGTCATTCGGTGAAGAATCTTTTTGGTTAGGCATTGCAATATTTATTTGGCTTTTTAAAAAAAAATGTTATTCACAAAAAGCATAACACAGTTTTATGTTACATTTAGACTGAAGAGAAGAGCTTAGATACACTATCTGGTTTTGAGGTGTGTGGAACAAGCGCCATAGCACAGGAATCATCTAATGCATGTGTTCTCTTAGGAGACTGGGGTATTTCATGTTTGGTTTAATATAAATTAGGTTTCAATAAAAATGAGGGTTTGCATTACATTTTTTAATAATACTTGAAGCAGCCTTACATAAAAAAACAAGGAAAAAAATAAATCATTCTGTCCTGCAAGGTTCATGGATGTTTCACAGAGCATACAGTAGGTCTTGCTCCTAATATGTTTACAGTTCAGCAACAGATATGCTTTTAAGACCCTTAGTGCATAATGTAATGTTTTTTTTTTCATCATGTAATAATGCTTTTGGATCAATAGGATACACAGAAACTTGTTGGGACAAAAAAGACATGAAAATCGTTCTAAAGATTCCATGAGAAATTAGGTCTCTGTGAAAGAAAAGAATCAAAAAAATACATTTTATCATGGCACTTTACATAATTCTCTCATGGTCTTCAACACCATAGCACTAAAGTCCCTAAGCCACCCTCCCACCCCCCATCACTTTCCCTCCATGAGCCTTTTTAACAAAAATATACAAAGTGCCTTTGTGAAGAACAGCTTCTAAGAAATATCCTCAGTTCAATGCAGCTGCATAACTAGGACAGTCTAACTCCCAGTGTTATTTACTGTATGTTATTTGATCCTTCAAAGAATCCAGATGTTAGTTTGTGTAGATATTTACTGTACATCGTGTATAGAGTATCCAATTGAAAACAAAAGATCTTTAATAAACTTGAATAACATTATCTCACCTAAATGAAACAAGTAATTCTTACATTTTCAATCAGAGGAATCCATGCAATTACGTTAACAACACATGTTATGTGCTACTGCCAAGCTTCCTGAGACTAAGGTTGCAGTATATAAAGAAAAAAAAAGAAATAGTATCTTTTAAAATGATAGATGTCTATGATTTGATTATACTGTAATTTTGAGATTATCTGGGGATAATTTGCTTACAGTAATTAGCTTTTTAATGAATACTGAAATGAAAATTCAGAACATTCACTTACAAAATCTGGTGATGTTCCTTTTACTTACAAAACCTAACACTGGTACTGGTACTGGTACACTGGCAAGGATTCAACATTGGAGGTAACTTGGAAAAAAATGTGAGACAAATGTGACTGAGGGATGATTGCAGCAAGTGTATACTGAAATACTGTATTTAGCTATTGCTTTAGTCTCCAAAATTGGCCTGTCCTAATCCCTGAGTCATGATATGAGATGGTAAGGGAGTGGTCTGTTTGTCTTTTTGTTGCAATACTTCTGAATCAATATTTTAAACAATTTTGCATTACCCGATAACTAAGAAGGCATTATTGTTTCAATATAATAATGCTGTTTTAGGTTTTGGAGTCTAGTGCCAACAACATACTGGCTTTGCTGGCTTGTTTCATGAAAAAGCTGATGGAGTCTTCAGATCAATTAACTACTAACTACTAATTGGGCTAGATGGGATGAACGTTCTTCTCTCATTTGTAACCATTGTATTTTTCATATCTAACATGTTGCCATTAATTTTTCTTCATTAATCCTGAACAAATGATTTTATGAATGTATGGTTAAAATGTTTTTAGCTTCAAAAACAAGATGATAGCAATTGATGGAGCCTGCTAGCAGCTTTTACATGCTGAACTGTGACCATTATGCTTGCTTGAGCACAGATGCTTCCCCCCCTCCCCGTACTTACCCCCAAATGGTGAATGTTTACCCAAATGGTGAATGTTTACACTAAACTCCAATGAGAAAGGAAGGTTTCTATTTTCTAGAGTTACATCAAAGACAGGAGGGGGAGGGTGTGGAGAAAGGTATATATAAGCTGTGTAGAGCCATATCCCCTTTGAGGTACGATAGGAACTATAACTATTATGGTCCTTATTGTGGTTCCTTGTATGCATACAATAAAGCTTGGCTGGATGAATGAACACCTCAGGCTCGAATTTCTTGGTTTCTACACAATGTTTCATCCATCATGTCCTAACAGCAAAGTTCAAATAATAACAGAGTAACCTAGACTGCTGCTCTTCGAGTACACTCGACATGCAGAATAAGTGGTGCTTCCTTCAGTTATATTCCTTGCCTTTGTAACCCCCTGTGTACTATGCATTCCTGTCGAAAGCAAGCCCCACGAGTTTAGTCTTCAACCTAAAATTGCATCTATTATACCAGTTGAGAATACAATAATGAACATAATGACATACAGTATAAGTTGAAGAAACTACCACCAGGTTGATGACAGCATGAAATTATTGCTGTCAAGCTGCAGCCTTAATGAGTCTTGCAGTTGTCAGTTTCTTGTAGACTCCCAACCCATGCTCTATCCCCAGATGCCTTCCATTCGTGACAAGGCTTGACAAAGCCTGTATTGTTGGCTTACCTGTTCACACAGAGGCATATTCCAGACAACGTAATTCCTGTTGACACATTCATTTACCTCCACTCTACTCCCTCTATCACCACCAGCATTTAAATCGTATCTCTTTCTATAGAAACTAATATACTGTAATTATAAACCTAAACTTTCCCAGTAAACTTTATACAGCATGGTAGGTGCACATTGGTAAAAACACTTTAAACTGCATCTTGTGCCGTTCATATTTATGCTGTATGACACTGTGACACCAGATATTAAGAGGTTGACCTATTTTAAAATGTTCTGCATTTGTGTGAAATCTGCATGAGCTTTGTTGGTGAAATTCTTCAGTTATTGTATTTTAATCCTAGGGCACGATAGAAGTTTTTTTTTTTTCATTCTTGTTCTATGCAGGGCCTGTCATAAAACAAAATGCAGAATAGTAGTCTTCACAACTTGAACATCATATCACATGTTAAGCATGCATACTGTATAAATTCAATCTAATTAAGTTGGACTCGTTACTTACAGTTTGGCATTAGGGAATTTTGTATGATCATGTTTGCAGTTTTAGTTTACTGGTCTGTTATACACTTATTAAGCCTTTGTGAAAGTTGTTTCTGCAACAGTGCTTTAAAAACAGTGTAACATTCTGTATGAATTGGTGACTGTGCTCATTACCCACAGGCTTCTGACACATTGTACATGGTTATGGTTGTATTAAGTATTAAAGAGGCCCTTTTCATTAAAAAACAAGCAAGCTTAATTTGCATACCTGTTACAAGCAACAGATGGCTTGATTTGAATTTTTGTATTTTTTGAACACGAACAGTAGCAGTGAGAAAATAGCTGATAAATGAAGGGATAATGGGCCATATGGATAGTGTGCTATACACCTGGACTGTAATAATCTGTGACTAAAACAATCATAGGAGGGAAGATGAGGGATGAGTGACAATTGAACAATATAGTGTCATAATTACACATAAGGGTTTTTTTTCCTCCTTTTTCCCCACAATGATTTATTACTTCTAACACAGCAGCTGTTGGAACTTCATTTTATAACTCTGGTTAAAAGCACCAGAAAGAAATGTAATTAAAATAATGGCATCGGCCATCTGACAAAGCTAAAAGGATTGTGACAAATAGGTGTCAGCACCTGATTGTCTCCCTTTTTGTTTTAGGTGTAAAATGAAGGAGATCTTTTACAGGTGGTGAAAAGACTGCTGTCAAAAGCATTAATATTAGGTCACCTGTAGTGTTTCCAGTAATATAACAAAAAACCCGAATAACAAATACAGTAGCAATATAAAAAAAACTGGCAACTAACATTTAATGCTTTAAAATTTAAAATACTAAACATTTAAGATTACATTTTATTTTTTTAGCAGTTATGTTAAAAGGTACAGATTTTATTTGTTATTCAATCCTAAAAATGTTTTCATATATCTCATGCTGTGACTGCAAGTGATTGCGTTTGTTGCTATCCAAAAAAACCTTTTGCTGAGGAGAGGTAATCAAAACAAAAAGTTGAAATTAAACGTAATCATTGGGACCAATCCTTGCTAATGTAATGTTATGTGAAAATCACATAACAAATGAATGAACGATCATACTGGATACTAATTATTTAACGAACTTAATTATTTACCATTTTTCTCACAACAATTGAACTTATGGTGGTTGCTTGTTTGTCCTCAAGACTTTCCATTGTAGTATTGGAATTAACTGTTAAAGGTTTTTTCATTTTACAGGCTTTGCTTTGGACATCATAGTACAGACAAATGATAATACTTTGTCATTTAATGTCAGTTAATACTACATTGTTAGAGGCTGTCATGCAAATAAAATTGAAGCTGAAATATGCCACAATCATTCAAGAATTATAGAGGTATGTGTAGTGATACCATTGTAGTGTGCCATTAATTTTATTAATATTTATTAATGCTCATGGCCTTGATTTCTTGTCTTTGATACATAACAGCAATTTAAGATTTATGTATCAACCTTGACAACAAACTCTCACAATTTGTCCTAAAGTCCTAAAATTAGTCACAAGAGTCCTAAAAGCCTAATTTTACTGGTTTTCTTTCAGAAAGAGACAAGTGTTGGCAGGCAGAGTCCATGTTTTGACTAAATCACTTCTTGCTGTATCATAAATAAAATATGGACAAAACTCAGAATTAAATATAAAAAATTATATAACAGTATTCTATCTTAATAAGTAAAAGTGATACGCATCTTACTACAGACATATGATAATACTGTATATTGTTAGAGGCTGTCATGCAAGTAAAATTGAAACTGAAATCTGCCACAGTCAATTAAAAACTTATAAAGGTATGTGCAGTGATACCATTGTAGTGTGCCATAGTTACTAAAAAAGCAATATCACACAAAATTTTGGAAATCTGATTTCACTAGTAAAGGCTATTCCATTGCTGGCAGACTTCCACATTCTAGCAGAAGCAGTATGTAAGACTGATGACGCAAAATTGTACATCTGATATCCTGTACCAAAAAATAAATGCGTATAAAATACTGGGAGTATATTTGAGGCTGATTTAGGTGTTCAAATTAGACAATGAATGATTCAGTTGATAGACAAGGAGCACAGATTTGCCCAAGTTCAAAATATTCAAAACAAACATATTCAGTTTGAATATAATATTTCTATCATGTATACTGTATTTTTTAAAACACAGTGAATGAAGAAAGTAAAAAAAAACATGTTTATGAACCTGAAATGTCATTATTATATATATATATCTGTTGTGCCACAGTAATGGTCCCCTTTGAAATCACCAAGTAATTTGAAAGGAAACCTTGTTAAGGAATATATTACTTTGCTGTGCAGCTTCTATTAGTTTAGCACAGCCCAATGTCTAAAAAAAAAAAAAAGTGAAAATTAAAAATCCACAAGAACAAATGGTATTAAAGTTGTATAAGCATCAATGTCCATTTGAAAATGTTATTGGAAATACCCATTTTTATTGGAAATGTATTGTATGTTATAAGAAATCTAATTTATTCTAAATCCAAAATGAAGAGACCACTTCCTTATGAAATTACTGGACTCTGCAAGGAGCAATAGAGAATGCATGTACAGTATATGTTTTTGTCATACAAAAATTACACATGTAAAATTGAGATGATGTAACAAGCCCCATGCGCATAAGCCTAAACACAGAGACAAATGAGGGCAGAACACAGGTATAGATACAGAAACATAACAGGGACAGCATGGTATAATGCAATATAACATTGTTCAGTCAAATACAATTTCAGTAAAAAAAAAAACATGTCCACTGAGTTGTAGTCCTGAGATTTTAGTAAACAGACTGTCCCTATTCCCAGGGTCCAGGTGACAGCTGACAAACAAGGTTAGGGGACAAATAATATGAAATATGATATTTACAGTATAAAACCAACTGACAATCATACACATCTCTTTTCCACAACATCTTTCTCAACAATATCCTGGTTATACCTCAAAGTGGCTTGTATAGAACAGGAAAAGATAATATCTCAAACCCCCGGTACAGTTTACAACAAAGTATGAGACTGAAAAAATGTGGCAAAAGGTTTTGTAGTCAGACAAAACAAAACTGAACCTTTTTAGTTTAAATGCAAAGCATTATATCTGATGCAAACACAACGAAACTCATCATAGTGTATTACTCTGTCAACACCATTCCTGCTGTCAATCATGGTGATTGCAGTATTATGGCATAGTTTTACTTCTTCTTAGCAGGGACTGGAAAGCTTGTCTAGACTGATGGGAATATACAATAGATTGAGCAAAATACTGGCAAATCTTACAGGAAGATTTGCTTCAGAACTAAAATTGCTACATAAATTTACATTCAAGCAAGACAATGATGGAAAGCACAAGAACAAAGCATCACTGGAGTGGCTTAAGAATAACAAAATGGACATGCATGAGAGGCCCAGTTAAAGTCCATACTTGGCTCATAATGAGAATCTGTGCAAAGACTTAAATTCTGCTGTCATTAAGCAATCCCAAACATGGGAAAGCTTTAGTAAATATGCCTAGAGAAATAGCTAACAAGTTAGAAAAATGGTAGAGACTTACCCAAAAAGACTTGTGGCAGTAATTGCTGCCAAAGCTGCTTCCATCGAATATTAAATTCTTAATACCTATGCAATCAATATATTTAATTTTTTGAATAAAATATTTATTTTAAAATTTATTTGAATATGCATCAGTTTCAATACAATAGGATCAGATTCATGACAGAATTAATCTGAATAGTGTTGCGAGAGACTGCCAATGCTTACAGTTGTTGTCATTCAGAGTGTGACTTGGTATTATAGTGAAGAAAGATGTCAAGTTCTAAATGCAGCAGAGACAGCCTCATCTGGGTAGACTTGTGAACATCATTGAATTGCTTTGGCACTCAGCAGGAATATAGTTTGTGTACCCCAGCTGCCCATGGATGACACTGTGCATGGTAATCAGGAAAATATTCTGCTTGCTGGCAATGACAAGTTTCATGCATTTGCCTTCTCTAATTCTGCCTTCAATTCAACAAACATGTCCATCTGTAAAGTACAATACACGTTTAAAGGCCCAGGTCACTGTTCAAACTGGATGTCCTTCCTGCCATTAGTGAAGGAATTGTGCCACACCCATGGCATTTACTGTATATACTTCTGTGAGTTGATCAACTTTAGCTGGTGTTATGTCTTTCACATTCAAAAGCGGAATATGCCACAAACCTTGATGTTTGCACAAGGCCTGAAACTGTTAAACCGATACTGTAATTGTGATTACTACAGGCAACTAGTGCACTTCCATGGGCTTGTGATGAAGCAGGTGTAATGGTTCTTGGGGTTTCTGCCCTTGTCACTCTTGCCCAGTCAGTTCATCCCTCACTGCCTGGGTATGAACCCGGGTCTCTGGTGTCACGCAACAGGGAACTTGCCAGCTGAGCTAAAGGAGAACTCCCTCAGCCCAGGCGGCTGAGATCCCTGTTATACGCAGGGGCGTATTCATTACACAGGCAATGTCAGTGATTCTTGTCCTGTACAAATACATCAGGGTAACTCATTTTCCACTTTAAGAGGTCCTTTTACACTGTATATTGAAACAGTGACAATACTTGTTTATTGAAATAGTACAAAGTGATTGCATTTGTTGCTATCCAAAAAACCTTTTGCTGAGGAAACGTAATCAAAACAAAAAGTTGAAATTAAACGTAATCATTGGGACCAATTTTTGCTAATGTAAGTCCTTCACTCATTCGCTACAAAGGCATCACTTGTCTGTACTTTTACAGTCTGTAAACAAGTGCTGTTTTCTGGTATTTTTTAGTGTTGCAAAAAAGATGTTAGATCACTTGCATTTCATGTTTTTTTTTCATTTCCATAGTTTTAAATAAACAGACTGTAGTTAACAAGCCAAACAGTATTAAAATCTCCTATTTTTCCTTCTTTTCTTCCATACCCATTGTCACACAATGGCCTGAGCAAGGCCAAAGTAGGTCAGTTTTATCTCAAACTGGCTCTGCCGCAAAAGCACCCAAGCAAACAAGTGCAGTCTATTTACAGTGCTCCCATTCCCCCACACCAGAAAACAACCCCCCCCCCCCAAAAAAAAAGAAACAAAAACTAATTATTCAAATAAAGGTAAATCCTCTATCATCTCTCTATCATCTCTCTATGACACTACCTAACCACCACCACTGCGTCTGGCTTTTAAGGGTGAACGGAAATAGGGAACAGGTGCAGGTAATAGGAGAAAACAGGGAGGGGCTGGAGCACCCTTAAGAGGAGGGGTTAGCGATCGTGACAGTATCATCTGTATGTGTTACGACCCCAGGTGTCTAGGGGTGAAGGGGTGTAACATTTAGGATGGATTTGGATGCATGTGGGTTTCTGATGAGGGACTTAGGAAGCGGGACAAGAAGTTTGGTGCAAAAGTGATTTATTTTTAAAAAGTGAATAAATGACTGGTACGTAAACAAGACACAATAAGACACAGGGAAAGGAACTTGAGCGGTGCCAAAGGAAAGAAAATAACAAACAAAATGGAGCTGGCTAATAAAGTGAGGGGAAGCTTACCTAACTACCAAAATAAAATCCAAAACACTCGGTCTTCTGTGTCTTCTAACGCCCTAGCCTAACCTTCACTGACTACCCAAAACCATACAAGACAAAAGGCACTCACCCATCCTAAACTAGTGTTTCTAATACAAAGACAAACTACGTGAGCATAATGTGCCCAATAACCTTAACTAGCCTTTTACACAAAAGTTCACACAAATACACGAGTGAGCTATGAGTGAGCTACGAATGCGAAACGAAGCCGAAGCTGAGCCGAGCAGAACTTAAGTCAAGCGAAAGGCCCCTTCATTTGGAAAACCTCCAAGTTAAATACTGAATAAGTTGAGTTCTGATTGGTCGAGAAGCTGATTGATGATGATGTAATACGGCAACAATGGTGTAATGATGAATCAATTGGGGGGGGGTAGCTGAATACAGGAAGTGGAAAAAAAACAAAACATACAGACACACACGGACATAACAGTATGTTAAGTCCACCTCATTTGCAGTCAGTACTATAGGGAACTATTAACATACTGTATAATAGCAAACATGGTGGAAAAGGTAAGGGAAACTGAACATTTATAAATGCTTACTAGCGCTTCTTGGGGTAATTGGCCCAGTTTTATGATAATATACAGTCAGTTTAGTGACATTAGTATTGTATTCAACACAAGTCTTCAACACAGATGCAAAACAAGAGATGCTTTCCGGCCAAGGTTCAATTTACTGACATGCTCACCCTTCATTTGGAATGCCCACTGCAGCAGCAAACTCACCTACTGGCTTTTGTAGAAGAAAGCCAGGGATTTACAATTTTCAAGGAAAAAGAGCAGTTATTGATTTTTGTTTTCAAAAGGTATTCAGCAAAGAGAGCAATACAGCACAAACTGTGTGCTGGTTCAAAACAGCTTTCAGAATTGCTCCGTCTATTCACAAGTAGTCTACTTTGAAGAAAAAAATAAAAAGCAACATGAAATAAACGCAGGGCATGATATATGTTAATCCTGTCCACCAAATGCAACATCTTTTGCAACAACAGTTAAAGTGTGTGGGACAGAATACTAATTTCTAGAAATGAAGTGAAGCTAAGAGGCTAGTGTGTTGGCACAGAGTTAGATATACAAACATTGGTCTGTGACAAACCATTTTCCATTTGGTAATCTGTTAACTAGTAATGCTGAATTTAACTGGCTGGGTGAGCACCAATGTTAAAGGAATACATTTATGTTCTGTGCAATGTCATGGGCAATGGATACCTTAAAACAGATTGCAAGCCTTTACCTTTTTGGAATGTGAAAAACAGCTGCGTTTTAGGATCTAATCTGTCTTTGTCTTAGTATTTTCTTCCCCCTTTGCAACAGAGTCTTACCTTCTCACAGGGTAGCTATGTGCATTGAAGAATTCATCCTGATTTTCAAAGATTTGTGAAGGAAAAAAATTGACAAGGCATATTAATCTGTTTGGTATCTCTTGTCTGCCAAGTGACAGGACAGTAGAGTGTTAATACAGTCTTCTCTTCTGAGCTTGACCTTGAAATAAAGCTAAAGTATCCTCAGTTTCCCAGCACAGTCATCCTACACTTTAACGAAATCAATAAAAAAATTCCTACAGTATACAAGGACCAGAAAATGTAAATGCTTCCTCTTCTCAAGTTCTAATTATAATGCCATGGGAAAGTAAAGGTGGCAGACAGGGAGGCGTTGCTTGGCTGCTTCAATGTGTTTTCCTTTGCCAATTCCCCTTCAGAATTAATGTTGGAGATTAATACGGCTTTGTTCTTTTTGTGATTGCAGAAACAAAACAGCCATGTTTGCAAATGGAAAAGAGGTCATTTTCTGTGCAAAGGAATTATTTTTCCATCAGACAAACCTGAATAGCCATCTAGAATGCCCCATGCAAACATTTCAATGGAAAAAAATTGTACATAGTGTGCGATGATGCAAAAAAAGACAGACTACTTTACAGTGAAAATGAAAAGGACTCAATGGATTCTATGAAACATGAGGAAAAATCTATATATTCAAAAAGCACTAGAAAGAAAATATAACCTGTTATGACGCAGTGATTAAATGAAAGGAACCGCGCATTTAGGACAGGCTGAGAAGTGCTTGGTCCCAGTGAAGGCGAAATGAGTGTCAAGAGCTGAAGGATATACTGTGCGAGCACACAAAGTCAGTCTAACAGAGAAAGTGCTGTGCATTCCTAAGGAGCTACCAATACCAAGCAATGAGATGAGAATGGGAGAGAGTTTAAATATGTCTGGATGTGGAGGGTGTGGTAACCAGTGAGCTGTCCTGATTGGTTAACGGGTCTGATCGGCGGCGTTCATTGGCGGATTGCCTCCAGCTAGTGTTTGATTGGGGCGAGGCTGTTTGTGTGGAGGATTCCGAATAGCAGCGGGTGTGACATCATCATTATGTGGGGGCAGTTGCCTGTGACAACTGCCCCACAGACTATAGAAATTTAGGAAAAATAAAATAAAAAGACTGTCCCATTCTTGTTAGCTTTTTTTTAAGTAAATGAAAATACAGAGAATAAAGAAAATGAACTTCAGCATCTTCCTGTACTTGCTTGGAGACTGAGGGCTCCAAGCCCTGGCTCGTCCAGGTGTAACATAGCTCTCTTGTAGTACCTTGAACACCTCATGACAGAGAGTTCAAGTTACCGATGAGACCTTTGGTAACAATTAATTGGTCAATGTGTCAAAATAACAAACATTTTCATACTTTCATACTCTTTCTTCTACAGTCATAGAAACATGGGAAATATAATCTCAATAAAGTATGAATATTATTTGATACAATAATATTTTATTGTCTGATGCAATTTATTTTTCATCCACGTACTGTATGTTTACACACACTTCCAAAAATTAGGCAACACTCCTACAGGAATCCACATAGATTAACAGAACCTATAAGGTTACTTCCATCACAATTAGCCTAAGCTCCTATAATTGCACAATACGGATTCTTTTTTGCACGTAAACATTCATTACACTTTCCAATAGACCAATATTTCTTTATTATGAATCCATTTATTGAGTAATTTTATTGAATGCCTAATTAAGGAATTTCTCTAAAACAGACTCTAAAACGTCTGTTTTAAGGCATCAGTTTGTGTTTGTCATGCTGAACAAGCAAGGAATCAGAGCAGATCCTAACAGCTAGTCTCAACACACTCTTAATGTAAGAATGTAAGGTTTAAAAGCTCTGCTTAAGTGGCTTTCCCACTAATTTAAAAACACATCTTTAAGAGTCTGGACATCTTGACTTGTGTTGCACAGAAAGACTGTTATACTGTACCAGACCAATTTTCCATACTACATGACACTTTGCACCACAGAACTGGAAAACACAATTTGGCACTTGGAACCAAAAAACGCATAACCTGTGATGAAAGTAAATTTGCTATTGTACATTACAATGAAAGTAGTGTGAAGGTGACAACACTCAAACAGACAACAGGGCTGTGACTCTACATTTACAATTTTACAACACATTAGGGTTGTGGGTAATTACTCAAGCCTTGTTTTTCCATAAACATTGACACCCAATTTGGAACAATGCTAGACAGAGACAATAAGCAAAGAGGAGCTCACAAAAGAAACAGACATTGGCTGTGGTGATTAAGCATCTGCAAAAGGGAAGTTGGAGGAATTGCAGTATGACAATGGGACAACGAAATAGGAAGTGCTGCAAAATGGCGATAAGCAATACGATGTAAATGTACTGCTGAAAGAGGCAAAGTTACCACCAAATAATGCACACAATAAGGCAATTTTAATGGATAGGTTGTTGGTATTTGCCTTTGTCTTTAAAATCCATTGTTTCCACTGAATCTGTATCTTTCCTAGAATGTATTTAGTTTTGACTCATCAGGGAATGAAAAGGTCTAGGTAAAATCTGATGTTTTTTTGGCTTTTTCAAAGAGTCAGGCTTCGTCCTATACTTATAGATGCATTTAGAACCCAAAGGGATGTTATTTTTTTAAACCACCCTATCTTTTAAGCTTTAATTTTATGTTTATTCTCTTATTTTTAATATTTGTTGGTGTACTGTTTAATTAATAAATTTACATCAATAAAAAACCTTTCTCCTCCAGCTGATTTTCATTTTTCTTTACTATGCAATGGAAAGTGTATAGTAATAAGTGTAAAAATTACATAACATAAATATTTTGATAGGAAGAAGCATTTTGTCACAAGTGCTTATTTTTTATCTTTTTTTCTGGAGATCTCTTACAGAAAACCAGTTTTTGCAATTAACATATCTTATACAGACTTTAAATGCAAACAGTGTTGCATTTGTGCAAAATAATTGATAATATTGTGCATCATTTAACTGGTTCCTACAAAGCAGATTAGCACAACCTTTCCATGAACAAAAGACATACAAAACAATGTTTTACTTAAATAGAAACGAATTACTCTATTGTCACAATCATTGAGTCTCTGGGGAAAGTAGCCTATCAGCAATACACATTGTTGCATCAGTCATCAGTGTAACATTCAGACAGACTAGTCCAAACAAAAGTCAACATTTTCAATCTGTTTCCATGGAGCTCAAGGCCTTTTCCATTGGAGTCTCACAATGAGGCCAGATGTGGAGCGTGGTTACAATATTTGATATAACAAACAGGTAACAGCTCATTCCCTTTATTCTTAACTAGTAGCCTTCATACAGTAGTTAATGCTTGGATATTGAATATAGGTTTTATGGCTTATCTGAAAGACGGCAACTTTTTACAGTATAGTGTCCCCGTCACTATACTGGGGCATTAGGACCCACATAGACCCCAGGGTGAGCACCCCCTGCTGGCCCCACTAAAACCTCTTCCAGCAGCAACATTAGTATTAGTTTTTCCCAAGAGGTAATATTACTAAATTACATTACTAAAAATGTTTTGGAGGGTTTGCACCAGCTTAAGTGAAAAACTTTTTCATTTCTCATTTTTATGTTTGTGCTTCCTTTTCTTCCAGTCCATTGTCGATTTTCACTCTTTAATACTGATTTACATACTATAGAAATCACAAATATTTAATGACAGAGTGTTAAAGTGATAGCAGGCATAAAAAGGCAGGTGAAAACTATTCTTGAGATGCCACATTTTGTGCAGCTGCTCATGTTTGCAGGTTTGACAATTTCATGACCATTTTAGCTGTAATGTGGCAGTGTTGCAGTCTCAATTCAATTCACCCAGCACCTCCCCCTAAATGTCCAACCTAATTATTCTGTAGCTCAAGGATCTTTCTTTAATTACTATTCTTTTGGGAAGATATGTGTCAAAATCTTTTATGTGTTTTCAATGAGGAGACAATTATCTCTTCAAAAACATCTTTAAATCACCCTTTGAAAGACTAAACTTTGTCTGAAGAAAAGTTTGCTTTGTTTACTTTGGAAATCAAATGCCTCAGAGAGATCGATTAAACACAGAGCCAGAGACTTGATTAATGTTCAGTGCCAAGGCGGCATCAGAGGTAATCTTTAAAATGGCAGACACTGCAGGATGTTGAGCCTAGAAGCAGGTCTTCTGTGGTGCTAATTAAGTGTTAATGACAGATGTTGAGGTCCTTGAACTACAGACCAGCTGGAATCATTGCCTTGTGCACCATTATAGTTATCGGTAATGTTGTATCAGAACATGAGATTTAAATATGCTCAGCTAAAGACTTTTCTGTCAGATGAGGAAAGATACATTACATGCACACTGGTGGCTAAAACTACAGGGTCAGCTGGAAATGGGACTAAGGATCATAAGTATATGGAATCATTTTTGGGAAAAATATTAACCTTTGAAAAAGGAAAATGCAAAAGAAGATTTTTCTCACAAGAGTTTATACAGTACCACCTTCCAAGCAATTTTAGCAAAACTTTCCTAAGTATTAAATCTTATCCAACAGTTGCAGAGCCAGAGCTACAGAGCTTGAACAAGGAATGAACCATCCTTAATAAATAACAGGCCACACAGGCTCCCTCTTTCTGCTTTCATTTTCTTTTTTTCATTATTCTGTAGTGATACTGTATGTGGTTGTAACCAGGGGCAGGGGAATGCTAAGTTAGGACAAACACCCCCATCAAAGTCCATTTTTTTCTTCGAAGGGGGATACACATCATTAGTTTCTTTATACCCAAGAGTATTAAGCAAATCTTTGAATTTTACTGTGTCTTGAATTGTGGTGGTCACTAATCCTTTCCTCCTAATGAGCTTAATGTGCTTCTAGTTAACTGCACAATGTTAGCAAAGCAGCAAATCATCTAGCAGTAAAGATAGGGGAAAATGTGAGGCTGATGCATGACCAATTGTACATGTAACTGAAAACAGTTTTGCTCTCCCTGCTATACACTGAGAAACCAGTCAGTAATCACTTAACACTTTTTTTCTTTAAGGAAAATATAATGATTTTTACAAGAACCGGAATACAAATTTAAATGTACTAATCACTGTCAGGCACGTATTTAACTTGAATACAAAAATTGTGTGCTGCAACAGATGAAGAATATGCATTAAGACATACATCATAAACCTATCAAAAGTCTTTTTGATAACAAAACATTTGACCATTTAATTCTTCTCTTATTCCATACCATCCGTCCATTTTCTCACTACTTTATCCAATAGAGACACAACCATGCATACAATCACACCAGGGCCAATTGCCTGCTATCTGCATGGAGTTTGTACAGTATATTCTCCCTCTGTTTACATACAGTAGGTTTTCTCCAGGTGCTCTGCTGCTACTGTTAGGATATTTGGCTTCTGATGCGAGTGTGTGTGTGTGAGATACAACGGACTGGCATCCTGTCGAGGATATTTCCTGTCATGTGCCTTTTGATTGCCGGGAGAGGCTTCAGGTCCCTCGTGACCCTGTATTGAACAAAGTGATTTCTCAAATGTTTTTAGTAAGACTACCCAAGGTATAGTTTCTCTCAGTTTAAAGAACAGATGACCGGCAGTCTAATGATTCATTGATCCCTTACTGACCAAATAAGAATTTTCTTCAATATTCCACATCCTATTCAGTGCTTATCAATAAGATAATAAGAGTCCCAAAAACGTATTTTTGATCAAAATCTACTCCTCTTGTCTTGGCAATTATGGCCATCCACACTATAAGCAGCTAATTACAGGACAGATCGGGACAGTTTATCAAAGGCTCATGAAATTAGAATGGATTTATCTGATTTGTTGTGTGACTAATTTCACTAAATACTCGAATTAATGTTATAACAAAGGCTGTATTTTTCTATTTTTGATCCAGGGTAATAATTTCAGAATTATTATGATGGAAAGCAGCATTTCAAGCGAACTTTGACATTTAATACGGCAGGCTTTGGATGTTTAACTTTTATCTGTTTTCACGCTTTAAGTTAATAATTTTTATTATTAGCATTTTCTTTATGTATGAAATATTTTTCCTATCATAAACATCACTATCATCTGTTTAACTAGCACGAAGATTTGTCTGTCTTTTTATCGTGAAGTCTATCAGCTTCAAGACACAATATTGTAAAAACGAATGAAATTAAATTAGAATTTGCCATTCTATTAAACATTTATGATTAAATTTCTTTGCTCAGACAGATAGTAATTAAGCAGTGAGTGTGATAACTCCTTTTAATTTCAATTCACATTTCAAAATCTGTCCTGTCTTAAAATATTCACTGCGTAATGGGGCCAAATCACATTCCTAAACAGTAATAGTGCCATTGCATTCATAATTATTATCATAATGTTAACTTGTATTGATTAGTAATTTATGGACTCTTCATTGGGGTTAATTTAGTAATTTAGTGTTAGTGGACATTGTACTGTATGTTGTTAACATTTCCTAATGTTAAACCTCTTTTTTTGGAGTGGACTCAGAGGTATAATTAAGTAACAAAATGAATCAATTTCTCTAACATTTTTGAGAATGAGAATTAAGATGAGAATAGCAGTATTGACTTCTCAATCTTGTCCATATTATTTGCAATGGACCCATTTGTTTTTTTGTCTTTTAGTCACCGCATAAATAATCTCATTATATTTGTGAAAAAAGAGGCAATGATAAATATTGGATGTTATAATGATTCAGTACTATGCACAATTCAGTCGCACATGACCGAGTATACCTATTCTCTTTTTTTTTACCCATCCATCCATTTTATAATTGCTTTATCCAATACAGGATTACAGGGCAGCCAGAGCCTTTCCCAGAAATGAATGAAAGCACAGCAGGATACACCCAGGAGAGCACACCAGTCCATCACAGGGCACACACAGACACAAATACACACACTCACACAAAGGTCAATTTTTCTCACAAGCCATTTAACCTACCAATATAATTGTGCACTGTGGGAGGAAATCAGAGCACCCAGAGAAAACCAACACAAACACGCAAACTCCACACAAATAGCACCCCAGGAACTGGGCTCAGTGTCTCAGCTCTCTGCAAGGCACCAGTTCTAACCACTGCACCACCATGCCTCACTTGGTTTTTATGTCTGACACTTTCATTTTATTTTATGCTGTCTCATTTCATCAGTACCTGGTCATTTATTTTAAAATCTGCAGTGCCTTGCATTGCATATGAAACACTCTTGTCCTAATTTATTTGAAAATCTAGGACATGTGAATGTCTTATATGGAATGTAAAGCAGATAGATAAAAAATGGATTTAAGACTGAGGACAGGGGGGTTGTGGGTGATAAAACTGGTGTTCTGAAAGCTTGCATTTATATACCATATAAATTATATACATTGAAAACCATTCTCAATATTGTAATTCCCATAATGTTTAACACTTTTAGAAGTCACATCAAACTGCAAATCCATTGGTACTGAAAACCTAAGTATACATACTGTATGAATAAATAAGAGCATAGGGAACACGACTGAACATCTAAAAGTTTATTTCATGCTGAAAATTGAAAAAAAAGAATCACATTTCAGGTGTGGAGCCTTCTTCAGGTGACTGAACATCTCTACTGCCATTCTTTGGATTCCAAGGACTCTAATAACGCTAATCAGAGCAAAATACTTGTTTACACAGGAAGATGAGAGACCAAACACCAAAAGCACATTTTCAGGTCTAGGCAACATGTGCTTCCTTGTAATACCCTTGAAACAATGTGTGCTGTTTTCCTCTTTTTGTAAAGAACTTTTCCTTTTAATTACTTATTAATAGTTTGCCAGTAAGAGAAAACTTCATTTAATTCATTTGAACTTTGCTTCAGTAAATCAGAGGTGTGCTGAAGACTGGAGATGTTGTGGACTTTATAATATATTTTTAGAGTCAGTTTTATGGAGCATCTCTGTCATACTGTAAGTAAACAGAATAATACAACATTTTTTTCTGATGCAAAACTAAATTTTATATGCCAATTTCTATCAAGATAGAGGAGAGCTACAGTATATGGAACATTACTGCAGTAGGTATGAAACTGGCTAATTGCACTATGAAGAATTCTGTTAATTTGGGTTGTTGTTGTCAATACTTAGGCAGGCTGAAGCTTGAACCAATGTACAGTACTGGATATTTCTATTGCTTTTTCACATACTGTACATGTGCACTTAAATTAATACAAAATTCTTTGTCAAGTAAATTCATATTAAAGATTTCCCTATGAATGTCTAGTGCAATAGGTCTGTCATGTTTGTACTCTCTAAGTGCTTTAGGTATAGAAAACAGTAATTGGAGAATAGACTACAACTTATTCTTTCAATTTTTTTCTTTCTACTGTAATGCATACACGTGGGCAGAGATTTGACAAGTCAGTTCTCCTACATAATCTTCTGTCTTATTGTGAAGTCTTGTTTTAACAAGATGCAAGTCACTGCACATTAAAATGTATTTAACTTTAAGGAACTATTACGAATATCATTTTAACTTCTAATTCTTCATCTGTTTGAAGCTATTTGTTCTATAATATACGATATCCATGTTTTTAATTTTGTGATATAAAATATTATTTCCCTCCCTTTTCATCTGTGCTGTAGAAAGCAAATATTCTGTACCCTTAAGAATGAACTAATGGAGGGCTTGAACCTTTCAATTTGGATACTGAGTTTATCTACATTTTTGTTTCATGCACCTTAAGGAATTAGTAGTTACCACCTCATCTCCTATGAATATTTAAGAAGAACACATTTTAGACAGATGACTCTAGCTCTTGGTTCAATGGGTAACACATTACCATACAGCATAAACACAAAGCTGGGTATGGAATTGCATTAGAGCATCAGCTTTACTGTATGCCATTTTAATACAATTATTGTTATTTTATTTTTTGAATTTATTTCTGCATTTGACAATTTACAAAATCAGGTTTGTATCCTGCTCATTTTGCACAAAGGTTTATCTAGGAACAAACATCTGTGTTAATTCAAAAAGCAGTAACACATCTTTTTGTGCTAATATCTTGTGTGAGGAGTTACCATAGACAATGTGAAAAAATTATCTAACAGGAGAAAAGGAGAGGCACAAGAACATATAAATATACATCTACAAATTAGCTGATTTTGTCAGATCTTGGGAGCTACATTTTGTAAGGTTTGGCCTTGTTAACGTAAAAGCTAAAGGTGTGGTTAGTGGTTTTGGTGTGGTGAACTAATATGTGGTTATTTCTGGAGCAGAATTTACAAACCAGCACCAGAATATTGTGACCAGGGAGACTGCTCTGCAAGAGGATGTACAGTATGCCATTGTAAAAATGAGGGAACTCTGGGCTTATACAGTCTGACCTATATAAAGTTACCCCTATTTGATGAAGCAATGTTTACCTGATCTACTACGTACCGGAGCGCAATGGTTGCCCCTCATCACTCAGGTGGCTACTGAGCTCCAGTGGTTGATGAATTAGGTCCCCTCCTATGTGTAATGTGTTTTGAGATTCTTTGATTTGAGAAGCATCAGGCAAAAGGCAATTGGAAATAATATACTAACAAGAGTCCAGATGAGCACCAATTTCAATTGAATGGCACTGTTTTAATACAAGTAAAATGAATAGACAACTATCATAAATCAGTTTTTTCTTGTTTGTTTCCTGGGGGAGGTCAGACTCAATTTCATTTTTCCCTACAACTTGAAAATAATCACATACTTACAGCATTTTCAGAATTATGAGGTCCAGATAATATGATTCACACTAACTACAGTACACATCCAGTGTCCTGAAACTTTCCACATTTTGGTATTGGTGCCATTACCCTGATAGGGATCTAGGGCTTTGATGAATATTTTCCTGTAATCTTCTCTGATACATGTAAACCATACAGAATAATTTTAGTGCTTAATTGTTAATGCTTATTCAACTACAGAGAATACAGACCCACTCAGTGATCTGAAAATCCCCTCCTTTCATTTCCTATGGCATAAAAAGGCCAATGTTATTCACTGATTTAGTGGCATTCAAAATACAAGTAGTGGGAGAGAGTGCAACTGCGGCATTAATTCATTACTCTTTAATGTTTGTACAGGGTACTGTTTAAGTTGTAAGAACCTGTGGAAATTCATATTACTGTTCTACTGTACAGTACAGTATACTGTATAGAGCATTCAAGGTTATGGAACTGAAATATTCACATAATAAACATCCCACATTGGCTGTGACTGAAAGAGGTCACTGAAGCTTCCAAAATTAGATTTTGACAAAATGTTAGTATACCGTGTAAAGAGCCGAGGAGCATGGCACATTTATTCACTGCAATATTCCTTGTAGACAAATGTTTATGTAACATAGGGTATAAAAACAGTGGTGCTGATGCAGAATGTGCTTAAGGGACATTAGGACTCAAAGCTTTATCTTTTTTGGGTCTGTGTAGGCTGCATGCAGAAGATAATTGATACCCAGCCAAAGCGTAAAAGCATGACAGAGGAAACTGGTAATCTCTCTGCAAGATGTTTAGACATCATTCTGTTGAGAGCAAGTACTGAAATGCAATATAATCAAGATGAGAACAACACCTAATAAAAATACATAACGCTGCTTTGAAAAAGTAATTAAAACTGGAAAGAAAAAAAAAAGTAGCAAAGAACCTTGACAAATTTTGCAATGATAAGATCTATTGCTTTTTGCACAGTTGCATATGTGTTATCATTATTATCCTATTATGTAGTGATCATTCATGCTCCTCATGTTTATTCATCTTCGAAGATATTATACACATGATGGGCTTGTTGTGTAAGTACTCTTGCCCTAGGCTGTCTCTACCTGCTGTTTATACAATGGAACTTAATGATGCTATTTTTGCTATCTCATAATGACCATCTTTGGGTAGTCAGCCTTAGGTGAAGCCAAACAGTCATGCTTAAAATGTCAAAAAATACATTTTTAAAAAGACGTAGAGCTTATATACTTATTGGTTCTGGGTTACTTCTACATTGGTGTGCTTTATACAGTATGTGGAGTTTGCACGTTCTCCCCATGTTTAATTTCTGTATGTATGACCTGCAGTTAATAAGATGCAGCCCAGGCTGTAATTCCACCTTGCATACTACGCAAATGTGAGAAACTCGCTTGCTAGATTGCTAGATCTAGATCTAGATCTAGATTGCTAGATTTCTTACTGTGGACAGGCATAAGGACAGTCATAGGAATAGGAACCATTCCGTTAATTGATGGGTGGATGATTTGTGTTCTTAGCAGAAGGGTGTCAAAGTGCTGGAGGCCTCTGTTCACTTTTGGAACTGGAGTGCTATCTTCATGGAGTTTGTATGCTCTTCCTGTGTTTCCTCTGGATGCTCCAGTTTCCTCTTAATGTCTTGTGTGTGCATTTTTGTGGCTGTGCGTGCCCAGCGATAAGCTACCGTTTCAGGAATACCCTGCCTTGTGCCTATTGGTTGCCACAATAGGAGAAGCCCTTATTGATTAAAATGCATGCAAAAGCTCAAGGTTACTTCAACTTTATGTCCCTTTAAAAATGCTATACATTTATTTCACTATGTCCATTTACTATTATAACTCCTTGGATTATCTATTTACTTCAGTATTGAGTAATCATTGACATTGTCAATCCTTAGTGTGTTAGAAATAAGTCTCATACAAGTTGCCTTATTGCCCCAATGTGATTCAGTTTTTAAATGTATATTACTACATCTACATTCTAAGCATCAGAAGAAACTTACTGTAGCACTGTTTATGCATGTCTGTTTATGCATCACTGTGTTCAGATTGTGGATACCGATTAAGTTTTGCATAATTTTTATTCATTGAAAATTCATGACTTACTAAGATATACATGAGTGGATCTTACTGTTGCAAAAGTACTAAATTGCCTCATAAGTGAAAGAATTGATTTGGCACAGGTGATGAAGCTGTGATTTAACATGTTGAATGTGAAGTCTGGTGCGAATCAAGAAAGAACACCTAGAATGGAATATGCCCTGCTTGTAAAGAGAACAATAGCTTTATTTCATTGGTACAGTATATTGGAGGGTGTTCCTAGTAAGTGAACTTTTGTGGTGCTACCTGGAGTGTTCACATCCTGCACCTTCTAACCTGGAAATATGTTACGGCACAACCAGATTGCTGGGAAGGGCCATGTGAGCAATCAGAAGGAGTGTTTAGTCATTTAGACAGAACTCCACCAGTAGTTTGTGATAATAACCCGACTACAAGGTACAATACATTGATCATGTCTTCAGACCTTACTTGCTGCCCTTCCTGTGGGTTCAGTCTGATGTGACAACATACCAGCAGTACAAAGCACATCAGACTTGTGTAATAATAGCTTTATTTTGAGATTAGAATGTAACTGTTATTTTGTTGATGTCCTACAGGACACAACAGACTTCAGCATTAGTGAGATGAGCTCACATGATAATGCATCTAGGGCTTGGAGACCCTGGAATATACACAGTATATATGTTGATCCAGGATCTATGAAAGGAATATGACAGAATCCCACAAGACAGTGTTTCCAACTTGGCACAATGCTTGCATCATACTGTAGATTTACATGCTTGTACATACAGTGCCTTGCGAAAGTATTCGGCCCCCTTGAACTTTTCAACCTTTTGCCACATTTCAGGCTTCAAACATAAAGATATAAATTTTTTATTTTATGTGAAGAATCACCAACAAGTGGGACACAATTGTGAAGTGGAACGAAATCTATTGGATTTTTGAAACTTTTTTAACTAATAAAAAAATGAAAAGTGGGGCGTGCAAAATTATTCGGCCCCTTTACTTTCAGTGCAGCAAACTCACTCCAGAAGTTCAGCGAGGATCTCTGAATGATCCAATGTTGTCCTAAATGACTGATGGTGATAAATAGAATCCACCTGTGTGTAATCAAGTCTCTGTATCAATGCACCTGCTCTGTGATAGTCTCAAGGTTCTGTTGAAAGCACAGAGAGCATCATGAAGACCAAGGAACACACCAGGCAGGTCCGTAATACTGTTGTGGAGAAGTTTAAAGCCGGATTTGGATACAAAAAGATTTCCCAAGCTTCAAACATCCCAAGGAGCACTGTGCAAGCGATCATCTTGAAATGGAAGGAGTATCAGACCACTGCAAATCTACCAAGACCTGGCCGTCCCTCTAAACTTTCAGCTCAGACAAGGAGAAGACTGATCAGAGATGCAGCCAAGAGGCCCATGATCACTCTGGATGAACTGCAGAGAACTACAGCTGAGGTGGGAGAGTCTGTCCATAGGACAACAATCAGTCTTACACTGCACAAATCTGGCCTTTATGGAAGAGTGGCAAGAAGAAAGCCATTTCTCAAAGATATCCATAAAAAGTCTCGTCTAAAGTTTGCCACAAGCCACCTGGGAGACACCCCAAACATGTGGAAGAAGGTGCTCTGGTCAGATGAAACCAAAATCGAACTTTTTGGCCACAATGCAAAACGATATGTTTGGCGTAAAAGCAACACAGCTCATCACCCTCAACACACCATCCCCACTGTCAAACATGGTGGTGGCAGCATCATGGTTTGGGCCTGCTTTTCTTCAGCAGGGACAGGGAAGATGGTTAAAATTGAGGGGAAGATGGATGCAGCCAAATACAGGACCATTCTGGATGAAAACCTGTTGGAGTCTGCAAAAGACCTGAAACTGGGACGGAGATTTATCTTCCAACAAGACAATGATCCCAAACATACAGCAAAATCTACAAAGGAATGGTTCACAAATAAACGTATCCAGGTGTTTGAATGGCCAAGTCAAAGTCCAGACCTGAATCCAATCGAGAATCTGTGGAAAGAGCTGAAAACTGCTGTTCACAAACGCTCTCCATCCAACCTCACTGAGCTCGAGCTGTTTTGCAAGGAAGAATGGGCAAGAATTTCAGTCTCTCGATGTGCAAAACTGATAGAGACATACCCCAAGCGACTTGCAGCTGTAATCGCAGCAAAAGGTGGCTCTACAAAGTATTAACGCAAGGGGGCCGAATAATTTTGCACGCCCCAGTTTTCATTTTTTTATTAGTTAAAAAAGTTTCAAAAATCCAATAGATTTCGTTCCACTTCACAATTGTGTCCCACTTGTTGGTGATTCTTCACATAAAATAAAAAATTTATATCTTTATGTTTGAAGCCTGAAATGTGGCAAAAGGTTGAAAAGTTCAAGGGGGCCGAATACTTTCGCAAGGCACTGTAAGTGTTTTAAGAACTCTGCATGTTGGTCTATCAGTGTTTGACTGAATTACAATGTTATGAAGCATAGCAGGCAAAAGCTGCCTTTTACAAATATTGCACAGATATACTAGGTAATAACAAAATAGACCATTACTAATTGTATCGTATATGGACATACAGTAAAATCGCCACATACTGCATACAAACAAATGCTCCAGGATGATCTCCTGGATTTATTTCATTTCTAGAATTTCTCAAATTGGTCTTATGTTACAACATACATCTGTCTGTTTTCTAACTGCTTCATACAAGTCTGGGTTGTGGGGGAACTGGAGCTTATCCCAGCAAGCACTGAGTGAAAGACATGATACAGTAGACCCTGAATGGGATGACAATCCATCTTAGGTCACACTCAGACACACTTACACCAGGGTAAATTTTCTCAGAAGCCAATTAACCTACCAGTACGTCTTTGGAGTTTTGGAGGAAACCAGAGCACCTGGAGAAAATCCACACAAACACATGAAGAACATATAGACTCCACACAGATAGCACCCCAGGACCAAAACTGAACCTAAGGTCCCAGTGCTACAAGGCAGTAATGCTAACCACTGCACATTCATGCTGCCCTTTATAGTACAATATAGTAATAACATATTTTTATATCAATGTGCAGCATCCACCTGGATGATGCGATGACAGCCATAGTGCACCAGAACGCTCACCACACATCAGCTATCAGTGGGGAGTAATGAAGCCAATTCATAGAGGGGGATTGTTAGGAGGCCATGATTGATAAAGGCCGATGGGAAATTTGGCCAGGACGCCAGGGTTACACCCCTACTCTTTTTGAGAAACGCCCTGGAATTTTTAATGACCACAGAGAGTCAGGACCTCGGTTTTACGTCTCATTCGAAGGACAGCGCCTGTTTATAGTATAGTGTCCCCGTCACTACACTGGGGCATTAGGACCCACATGAGCCACAGGGTGAGCACCCCCTGCTGGCCCCACTAACACCTTAGAGAGAAACCTTAGTTTTTCCCAGGAGGTCTCTCATCCAGGTACTGGCCAGGCTCACACCTGCTTAGCTTCAGTGGGTTGCCAGTTGTGAGTTGCAGGGTGATATGGCTGCTGGCAATGTAATTACCATACAAACCTGAAAAGCCACTAACCTTTCCAAACTCAACCTCATTTTTAAGGGCAATAATCCTATGCCTCATTATTCAAACTAAATTCATTCTGAAAAATGCAAGGAACTTCCAAGGAACATCTTGCATAATGAGAAATTAAAATTACTTTACATGTAAAAGTTTCTGATTTATTCTAGAACATTACTTAATATAACAAAAATAAAAGATTGAGTCTGTAAAATAGTACTTAAATATCAAAGTTGTAAAAATCATCACAATACTTTCAATAACTGAAATTCAATCATGCAATTTAGGATCTTAGGAAGCATTGATCGAAGTCCATCACAGGGCAGACATACTGACAAAAACACAGACAGAAATGCCACCAAAAATGCTTCAGGATGATCTCCTGTTTTTTTTTTTTAATTTCTAGCCTGTTTTGTTTTAATTGGTGTTACTGTATAGCATAACATTCAACCATTTTACAACCACTCACACCTAGGCCACGTTTTACAGAAGCCAATTAACCTACAGTATGAGGCTCCCAGTCTCTGGAACATACAGTAGTGTTATGGACATGGTCTGAAGTCCATGTTGGGTCTTGTAGTAGACCCTATGAGATGCGGTAAGAGCTGGAGAAAACAGCAGGCATGGTATGGGAAAACACACAGGGGTTTAATAGTGTGCAAAATAATAGTGACAGTCCGTGAGATAGCAATGGGAGAGACAAAGAATGGCATCCAAATCTGAACAGGTCCAAAGGCAGGTCAGGGCACAGTCCAGGAGTCCATCAACAACTAATCCATCCTGGGACGCGACGAGGTTAAAATCCCCTGGAAGGGGGAAAACACGAACATACGCAAAACATGGAGGTCTTAGGGTGACGGGGCGAGACCCTACAGACCCCGGGCTCAGGAAACGGGAGGTGTCGGGGAAGAGGCCTATGCCTTCAGGAGATGGACGTAGGGTATGTTGGTGCTAGGCGGGCCTCGCAACATCCTTACCCTAATGTTGAGCCCTGAGGACTGGAGGAGCTAGTATTTAAATTGAATTATACATAACAGGGTACCCCTGGGAAACATAGCAAAAATCACAGGACTAATGAGAGGAGTAGTGGAGCTCCCTCTAGGGGAGCAATGTCGGGCATGACACATAAGAGGCAACTGGAGCACCGGCAGGAAATCTATATGCAAACTCCAAGCAGAGAGCACCCCAGGAATTAAACCCTGGGCCCAAGTGTTGTGAGGCAGCACAAATACAATAATATTTTTGATATTTAATATGTTGTGATTACTTGGCTATGTATACTGAATTATAAAGTCTTTAATATATTGCATTCATTTGCAATTCATAATGGATAATATGTTGACCATACAGTTCTGGTATACAGCAGATAAAATATGCAGGGTTTGCTTCAATAAGGAGATGCCATTAAATAACCCAGCCCATCAAATGGACTGAATGCCTTCCTTTCTTTATGGTCTTCCTAATCTATCTACTGCTTGAAATATCAAGATTATTGTCTAAATTTATTTAAATGTTCCACAGCAAGTTAACCTATTAATTCATTAATGTAGAAAGGGAGAAGTCCCTGTTTTGAGGGATTTGTTTTGTCAATGCTGAAGGGAACTACATTGGAAAGTGTAACCCTGTGGATTTCTAAATCCCTTTTTAAAAAACAAACTTTGAATGTTTCAGGACGTTGCCTAATTACTTTCGTAATGTTGATACTGCAATATTAAATGCTTGATTCATTTTTTCTTCAGATGTTTCTCTCTTATTGAGAGGTTGCTGGCTTACTAAATACTACTATTCCAACAGTAGAAAAACTGGAGAAGATTTATATATTCTTATTACCTAAAGGCTCGTGGGGTCTGGTACAAGTTACTGTATGTGGCCAGCTATGTTCTTAAAGTTAATACCCTAACATCTTTCAAAAAATGGCTGAATGAAATCCTCATACCTATTAACTTCTAGCAACTAGATGAACTGAATGAAAAACATCTACTTTCATGTACCCTTTATGCTCTTAGGTTAAAACAATTTTATATATATATTTTTTATGTGTGGATGGTTTCATCTTCTAGAAACAGTTTTATTCACTGGCCTGCATACTGTATGCAGTAGCTAAAAGACATACCAAGCTTCAAAGAATAACCATTAGATTTTCTGTGGGTCAGATAGCATAGTTTATGAAACTCTACAGAATAAATAAAAAGTTTAAGTAAAATTTCACAAGTTATAATTAAGTGGTTTACTTTAAAAAATTAAATATTTTAAAATAGTTTGTTGTTCAGTTGTACTAAACAATAGCTATAGCTATGCCTTGATTATAAATATGATTACAAAAGTATGCTCTTACATAAAAAGGAAGGGTATTAAAAGTATTAAAAGTTTTAAATATTCTAACCCACTCAAGAATAAAATTGTTATTCTGCAGTTAATAATACATAATAATTTATTGAAGAGGCTCATGCTCATTAAATACATATTACTGATCACTGTTTCAGTACCAATAAGACTAAGCAGCTGTCAGTGTTTCTTCAGGGAGACTGTGCAATTGAGGATGAGATTTTAATTAACAAGAAGAGCAGTTTCAAAATGTTAGCAACTGCAAAAATAATGGGCCCCTGCATTGAAAATTGACCTTTTTTGCTTCCTAGTGGAATGAAGCACCTAAATGTTCTTTAAGTATAATGTATAGTGTAAGAGTACCATTTAAAATGTTTTGATTTTTATAAAAAATAGGTAATTACAGCAACTTATACTAATATTATTCACTTATCCTAGGATTTTGTAGTTTTATCTTCGATCCACTACTTAAATTGTTCTTCAATTTTTTAGTTTTATGTAGCTCCTTTCACAACAAGGTTGTCCCAAGGCACTTAACAAAGCTGTGTGACAGTACATGACATTACAGTACAGAAAGAGAAAAGGCCAGAAGACAATGGAGGAGAGGAACCAAAAACTCCTCTGTAAGGAGAAAAAAAAACCTCTAGGGGTCCAAGGTCAACTGGCTGCCGAACCCCTCTGGGCATGCTAACATGATACAATTCCAAAAAAGTACTAAATGTGGAGTATTAAGTCCTCCATCATGTACTTCTGTGTGCTAGTAGTCCCTACAGTTCTCTGTAGACCAGCAAATCCTCCTAAACGATAGCTGTATTCGCGACACCCCTCTTGGATCTGCATCATGCATCATGGCAGTGCATCATGGCAGTGATGCAGCATCCAACTCAGATGGTGCCCAGCCCAGGCACCGTCCGGACATGTGGGGTGGAGAATAGGATAGTTTGGTCAGAACAGATGTATCTACCTGGAAGGCCAACACTGAGACACACAATGGCATGTACAGTAGCACCAGCAGCACCAGCAGCACCAGCAGCCATGGTTGCAGTAGGCTATAATGTAAGATGTGAGTAGGCTAGGCGGAAGTAATAGGTTTTCAGTCTGGATTTAAATCCTGAGATTGACTCGGCATCCCGTACGTAGGGTAGCAGACTATTCCATAAACTAGGGGCCCTGTAGCGAAAGGCTTTACTGACAGCTGTTTTGTTATTAATATGTGGAATAAGAAGAAGACCTACGTTCTGTGACCTAAGTGGGCTACTTGGATTGTATACATTAATCAGTTCCATTAAATAGACAGGTGCCTGACCTCTGAGAACCTTATAAGTAAGTAAAAGAATTTTGAAGTCTGTCCTGTACCTAACAGGAAGCCAATGGAGAGAGCTAAGTACAGTATACTGTAGGTGTTATGTGGTCATACTTTCTACTCCTGGTAAAAATTCTAGCTGCCGTGTTTTGAATTCGCTGTAAGGTGTTGAAAGTGCGATAGGTGCTCCCTGGTAGTAGGGCATTACAGTAATCTAATCTGCTGAATACAAAAGCATGTATTAGTTTCTCTGTGTCTTGAGTGGAGAGAAAATACCTTAGTTTTGCAATATTTCTTAACTGTAGGAAGAATGCCTTCAATATTGCATTACATGAGAGTTAAATGAGAGCCTTGTGTCTAAGATGGCGCCTAAGTTACGTGCCGAATCTTTGAGGCAAAATTTTAATCCCTCAGAGTTGAGTGCTGAGGTTATAGCAGTCCTATCCGCACTGCTGCCTCCAAATAACAGAACCTCAGTTTTATCAGAGTTGAGTGACAAAAAATGTTCACACATCCAAGACTTTACTTCATTAATGCAATTAGCTGAAGTGACTACTGACGAGTTGTCATTAGGTGTAAATGACACCTAAATGAATGTATGATAGCGAAACTTATGCATTCAGAATACAAAATAAATTGTGAGTTTAGCTTTTAAATTTACTCTAGTAGAATACTTACAGTAGTTTCACTTTTGCCTCTTTTAGCTGTCAATGCTCACACAGCCATTCACTGAATTTCAGCCTTGATACAGTTATCATTTCTAAGGTGAATATCAGTATCATATTTTGGAATATTATTTTGAAAGCACACTGGCTGTTGGTCATTTGAATTCATACTAAGCATTTGATCAGTGTTTTAAAATCTACATGTTATTGCAGTCAATCATAATACTTTCAAATGGCATTATATACAGTATTTGTACATGTTTCTACATCTGTATGTTAATTTTCACAATATATACGGTACCAAACTGATCAAGTTAAGATAAAGCTGACTGTATGCAAATACTTTTGAGTTTTGAAGACAATTATAATATTGTTGAATGCTACGAGAATCGTAAATCAGTTCGGGTGGTAAATCAGTTATAATCGTCCAAAATATGTGCAATTGCCTCTGTACAGTATGTAATGAATGTGGTTTGACTTACAGTACTGTAAATGCTTCTGTCTCTGTTAGTTTTCTCAGCTATATATTGAATTTCAAGAGAAAGTTACTTTTTAGCAAAATTTGCAAAGATGTTTAAATGAGAAATTAGTTACTGTTCATTCATTTACAATTATGCAGTCCATAAAGCTTATCTATTCAAGACAAACTTGTCATAACTGTGCAGTATTTTCCCCAGCTACTGACTTAGTGGGCTGAATACGTATCCAGTCATTGCAATTCATGTCATATATCTTCTTTGCAAGTTGTGCTGCCATCAAACCTCCTTCACATACAGTATAACATATCTGTATATGCTGTTGGATCATTATATTTTAAACCATTTATTTGAACAATTCTACATTACACATGAAAATAATCATGAAAATATGATTACAACTATTATTTGAAGGGGTGAATACCTTTGGAAGACACTACACATATGAATTTAAAACTTAGAATTATAAAACAAAAGATACTCACTTAGTAAGTATTTTCTCATTAAGTGAAGCTTAAATTTTTGTGAAATATCCCAAAATGACTCATCTATTCATTTACATATTCATTTTGCCCTCGGACTGGTGTACATACAGAAGTATTATGGTGGAAAGATTTTCATTCCTACAGCGTGAGAATATTTTGCACTGAGATTCTTCAAAAAGGTGTATGTAAAGTACAGGATAAAAAAGGAAACATTGGCTACATTTCACATAGATGGAATTTTAAAATTGACACCTAATTTTACGTAATTACATAATTTATTTACATTTGTCGTACTTATTATCTGTTTGATTTTTGATTTTCTTGACACATTATGAATTTAGGGCATTTAGAAATAAATATATTTCTTGCATGAGAATGGTGAGTAAACTTAATTATAAGTTATTATAAGTGGCTCAGCTCTTATTTTTGTTTGGGATTTTTTAACCTTTTCCAGCTCCTCAGGTGCTGGTGCTGTAAAAGAGAAAACCTACAGACACACAGCCCCTCTAGGACCAGGACTACCCACCCCTGTCCTAAAAGTAATATCAAGAAATGCCTATCCCATGATTAACATGTTTAAATAGCTGTTTGGTAAAAGATTTTTCAGGTCAAATAGCTTGAAAAAAGCTTTTTATGATGTGTTTGTCGCCATGTGTATTTAAACGCCCTGTTTTTTTTTTATGACAGTTTGTTTTGAATTGTAGCTTGAAAAGGTTTCTGAATATGTAAATACATCTGCCTGCAACCAACCATGTCATTAGTGAGGCCCATCAATGGGACATCTAGCAACAATTCTGTTTTAGTTTGCACGAGTTCCATTTTGTTTCCACATGGGCACTCACTCACTAACAGTGGAGGTCAGACCAAAAGTGCTACAAGGAATATTCTTGACATCACTGAAGAATGACGTTACAGACACGTTCTCATTTTATAAATTCTTCTAAATGCATCCCAGAAAACCAATGTACTGCTACAGGAAATCTGGCAACAATGGAAATTTGTAGTGTTAACTTTTAGTTAGTATTTTCTGTACCTCTGTCATATCCCAATATTTAATAAATGATAAATGCAAAAAGGCAAGCAAGCATTTTCATTATGAAAGAGGGTAAATGTTCTAAAATATAGTTACCAATAGACATACTATAAATCAACCAAAGACATACTTATTTGAGTTTTTAAAGCACATTAGAAAAACAAAATACCTCCTGATTTTTGAACAATGTACAATTATTTTTTTTAACAATGAATGTTTTTGTTTCACTTTATGTGCATTGTTTGGGATCAGTTTTTGAGGCTTATGAAAAGCTTTCCAAAGCTGTGAAAATATTTCCTTAGAGATTTGCGGCACTAAAAGCAGTGTTTATTATCAAGAGAGCTAGTACACAAGGCCAGCACAAAAAGAAACAGAGAAGGTAGTTCTGTGCCAAAGGAATACATCCCCAGGCATTGACAAAATGAATTAAACAGCTCCTATCTGGACTGAGACCAGTGACAATGGCTGGTAGCTAGTCCATACTGAGAGAGTTTAAAGATAAAATATATGCCCCAGGTGGCACAGGATTTCCATGAAAACAGAACATGAGACCCACATAATAATATACATACTGTACTAAAGACAGCCTACAAATAAAGACTTCTTAATACATTTTGCATATTTATTTAAAATGGAATAATGTCATTGTTGTAATATACTGTCTTCATTAACAACGTTATTAATGAATGAATCAGAATTTAATTGTGCTGAATATTTGCATGTTCTCCGATGTCAAAGTCTGTTTCTACTTCATGTCAAAATATTTTGTACAGTATATGAGAAATCTTGTAGTCCTTGAGTTATAACTCACAGGATATTGTAGTTTTTCACTTCCTGATTTTACATCCTCTTAAGATTAATAAGAAAATAAATTTGAAATTCCCACTGAACCTCGAGATTAAATTAATCTGTAATGGATACACAGTCAGTGACATAATACAATATAGTGTAAATATATGGTGTTTCATCAGAACATATACAAACAGACTACTGTATGTTAACTTTTGACTGTGACTACAGTACCTCTTAATTCTAAGTTTGAACAGCATTAGATTGTTTGAGGTATCACACTTGGCATGATATGAAAAATGCAATTAAAGCTTATGTGGACATCATCAGTATTCTTAGGTGCAGAGTCTGTGTAAAGGAGTCTTGACAAGTCTGCCTACTGAGGGTCATTTACTCGGTAATTTGTTGACAATAACTCATGAATGTTTAGTACAGTTCATGACTGGTGATTTACCAAGTCATTGGTAGCATTGCACTGCCCTGAATCGTATTTGTATTTCTTTCTGTGATGTGAATATCAAGGTAAGTGATAATACCTGGTCAGCAACTGCAGGTGTCTGACTATTGCTTAAGAGTTTTCACTCCACTAAAGTACCAAAATGTAGATAAATATAAATACATGCATATACAATATGAAGATTGACTTGCTACTGTAGATGAACTGTAATAATAATGTAGGATATGTAGGATAACCTACAAAGGCTAAAAGATCAGTCCATAATTTACTTGAACAGTCTTCTACAAGGAGAATGGCAAACAAGAAATTGCATGCTATCATTATACCCTGTATACTGTTTTACAAAAAAAGAAACTATTGCTTCTGTTTGAATACAAATACTGTACAGTCTCAGATTGTTAGAAATTAACTGCCATCTTTGTTATTTTTCTTGGTTCTTCAGTTTATGGAAAGCACAGGAAATATTACCAGCAGGAGTACCACAAAAATGTTTGTTTGTTGCGTCACTTACTGTATAGAAGTCTGTCTTTCTTCCCCATTAAAATATAATATCTTACAACTACAGGATATGTACTTAGGCCTGACAGCATTGAGCTAGTTACTGGAGGCTCACATACTGTAAATGGGAAGATCTGAAGGCTTAATGGTGTGTTTTCATTGGCAGGTAGGTTAGGTCCCCTTTTCAGGCCATAAAGGCCCATGGGAAAATGGGGGCTAGTGCCACCATTTTTCTCAACCACTTGACACTGGAAGTGGAGGTGATGCTGTCAGTATCACACTCCGGCTGGCCTGTTATCCACAGTACTCATTTGGAAAGCAGACTGAGTGGACCTGGAAGCCATCTGGAAGGAATTAGAGCAAGCTACTATACATCACTTGCCCCTACCTGAGATTGAACCCAGGACCTTCTAGTCAGGAGGTAGATGCCCTTGCTGTCTGAGCTATCACAGCTCCGTGTTATTATTATGCAGTATTAATTACCCAAACTTATTTTGCACCAAAGGAAACGAAAAATTACAACACAGTATTTAAGTTATACTGTATTGTGTCATTAAAATAGTTATCTTATTTGAAAAGATGAGAGTTTGGTGTTTGGGGGATTTTACTTTTAAGAAGTCATCAGAGGAACAGTGAATGCACTGTAGTCAATACAATAGCTTTCATTATGTGCCCTTTAGCCATTTGTGTTTGTTTCCCTTCTTTGCTATTCCCCATATTGATACAGAAATACAATGTAAAACAATTAAAGCATTACTGCAGGCAAGCTGTCTCACAAGTTCTGTTTGTAGACCCTGGAGTCAACCTTTGTTAATTCCAAAAGGTGATGCACATCAAAGCTTTTCGAAATTCAGTACAGCCTGATTGCTTTAAAGCAGGGCAAAAAGGTGCTGTAGAGTATCAAAAGCAACAAAGCTTTCCCCAAGAACAAATGCACTGATATATTACTGAAAATTGGCATTTAACCTTTAGAAGGATTCTCAAATTATTAATCTGTTTGGAAGAGACAAGCAATACTGACTTTTGTTCTCAGAGTTTCATGCATAGTATGTACAGTATGTGCTCAAATATAAAGTATTGTTTAATTGCATTTTTGTTTGCCTTAAACAATATTTAACTCTAAGTGCAGAGCCATTAACTATTCGTTTCATGTTATAATAATTGCATGTATGAACTGTTCAGATTAACATATTACGTCATTATAATGTACGGTACGTATTCTATTAATGTTAATAAGAGGCAGAGGCATCAATTAGTTCATATTATAATAATTGCATATACTGTACAGTATGAACTGTTCAGATCAACATATAACATATTACTGTACATCATTATGCTGTACATATTCTAAGCCATGTTAATAATGCAGTGAAGACTGAATTAAACATGGTCTAATATAGTTTTATTTTTTCTCTTAATGAGAACACTACACAGTTTATAGGAAAATACAATATGAACCTAGAATTTAATACAGCTTTTTCTCTCTTCCCTTTCACTCACCATTCTAATAACTGTCACTTGCAATTTTAAAGTTAAAAGAACTGTATACCCAGTATAGTTGACAAACTAAACATATTACAGACATTACAAATTTCTGTCCTGAATCACATCTTAAACCATATTTTTCCTTTTCCATGAACATAGCATTTTAATTATCTTTGCAATAAATAGCTTA
The DNA here is from genome assembly GCF_059453375.1 of Lepisosteus platostomus. Classification (NCBI taxonomy): domain Eukaryota; kingdom Metazoa; phylum Chordata; class Actinopteri; order Semionotiformes; family Lepisosteidae; genus Lepisosteus; species Lepisosteus platostomus. The sequence continues at coordinate 17,571,443 of NC_142611.1, forward strand.
CACTTATTGATATACTGTACTGTATGTATTTTGTGTTGCTGTATAGCAATATTTTTGCAACTGGAAATTACAGAAATTTTTTTTTTCCTTAGACATCACATACTGTAAACAGATAATGAGAAAAATCATTATCCACAATTTACCCTTATGAATATATATATTTTTAATATCATTAAGAATATGTTTGTTTTTTTAGGTTGGCATGGTTCATAAATCCAGCTGTCTCAAAGAAAACCAACACATTAGAAAGAGGGTAGAGGTTAAAATACTCACTATGTATAGTCTGACTATGACATTGTATGCAGTCATTATGTGTAATTAAATTATTGATTTGTAGATCTTGACTAACGCTGGTTTCCACCAGAAATCTCTACCACAAAGCAATATATATTCTTGTCACCTATTCTATGAAAGAATGTGTGCATACTGTACATTTTCTTCTAACAGTGATGCTGGGAGGAAGAAATAAATGAATCCATAACCACCCAGATTAAAGTTTGTGAATAATAAAAATATTTAATTTGTAAAACATTATTCTTGTTTATTGTGAATTCTTATTACCTCTTTTGATTGAAGACTTTGAAATGTAGATTGCAGACTGTGGCATAGAGCTACTGCGGTACTATTGGTATAAAGCATGACTCAGAGTGGAATTCATACATGTTTTTCTTATGTCCTGTCACTGCACCAGACTGAGAGAAATGCTCGGGCACAATTCAAACTCTCAGACAGCATGAAATGACAAATAGCATATGCACATAGATAGGGTGGCAAACAGGCCAGGCAGAGAAAACATTAAGGCACACTGTAGCAGGTATGTCCAGGGACATATCTGCTAAAATGGGTATACAACAGCAGAAATGCTGTAAAACTGCTGTGTGGACAGATTGATAAACTTCGATTAACAGGTGTCAATTGTCCCCAAATGGGGAGAGGGCATTTGCTGCACCAGTATCTTAAAATAATAGGGCCTGATTTGCAGCTTTTGCTGATATCTAACTTAAAATAATTCAGTTTGAACATTTGAGTATTGGTTAAACAGTAAATTGAAAATGTATTCAACTTCATTTGTGATTCAACAAAATAATTATAAGGGGATGAATACTTTTGCAAGGTTAAATAGGTTGAGTAATAAGTGCAGCACAAATGATGTGAAGAACTAAAAGACTGCAATGTTGTGGATGGAGATCAGTATTTTGGTTACAATTTTGGTTTGTAATTAGCAAGTGACATTTTTAGTTGGTACCATATGATTGTTATTGAAAAAATAGATTTGAGAGGTGAGAGATCACAAGTGCTGTCTAAACCGATGTGTTTTGAAAAAGGGACCAAAAACTGCCCTCTGACTTGAAGGATGTGTAGGATCTAGGATGTACCACCAATGAGCAAGGATGGAAATTAAATAGGATCTGGAAGAGGAGGAATATTTTGTCATTGCTTTGAGCAGATCTAGCAGTACATGGTCAAAAATATACATAATAATATTACCTCTGTAAAACATATGTTTCCTATTTTCTGATAAGCTTTCAAGTGTATGTTGTAACATAATAGTGCAGAAAAGAGACTGTCACATTTATCTTGTCTAGTTAATATCATCAGAGAGAAAACAATTACCAGTATTAAGTGCTCTTGCTGTGGGTTGGCTTTATAAAACCTTTATCTGCCTCAGAAAAGTTTAATCAAAGTTAGAACACTGTAAGGTGAAAACAGATCATCCCACTCTACCTTGTTGAATACCTATTCAGTATCTAATGACAGTGCTCATATTGAAAAAGGTATCTTTTGCACTCTCTGAATCAGATTACTGAACCTACAAAAGTTATCAGATGAAGGTTTCCCTGAAGTTAAGTCTAATTGTTTCAGTATGTCATTAATCTGCCTATTTTTTAATATAGTACCTCTTCTACTTTTCAGGAAAAAAATAAATAAAATAAGAAACAAATTAACTAGACTACCAACTATAAGTAGATGTGTCTAAAAACAGAAGTACATAAATATACTGTAGTGTATACAGAGATGCAAAGCACTTTTTAAAGTGAGCTATATCTGACTTTAACAATATAATATTAATAAAGAATAAACAATATAAAACAACTTACCAGAGTTTTTTTTTAAATTACCTCATGTTTCAAGCTTCAAAGGACATTCCCTGATTACTCTAACTTAAAACAATTTTCAATGTGCAGTATGATCACATACCACCCTTCTATATCTCACTGTCTTAATTCTGTTCTTAAGAACAGACATGGTCACAGGTGTGCATCTAAAATTAATATACTCTGAAATACCGAAGGTATATAGTTATCTCACAACAATAAATTGGTTTCTTGTTTTCTTGAATACCAGATTCTAAATGCTAGGTTTAAAATATTGGAAGTGTCAATGATACATACTGTACTGTAGTGAATTCCCACTACATAATTCTCATTAACATTCTTCTGTTGCCACCCTTTGATCTCTGCATTGATTATATTGTCAAATTCAAAATTTGCTAAATAAAGAAGTTGTGTGGCTTTCAAAACAAAGGCAGTGTGGCAGATATATTCATTACATTATTTATGCTTCTGTGAAAATAACAGTAATGGATAACCAGCTGTAATAAAGAAAACAAAACAATGGTAACAGATACACATACAGCATATCACATGAAATGTTGTGTTTAGATTTGCAGAAGGCTTTTGATAGCATTTGTCATAAACAATTAATGGAAAAATGAACAAAACAGAAGGTACAGATAAGCGGTGAATACTCAAAGTGCAGTGATTTAATGAGTGGAGTACCACAAGGATTTATACTAGTACCACTGTTCTTTCTAATTCATAATTCATAATTTCCATTTGATTAGTAAAATCACCAAGTTTGCAGATGGTACCACAATAGTAGCATTAGCAAACAAATGTAGAAGCAGCAAATGAAATTCAAATACAGTACAGTTTGTAACATTGTAGACAAAAAGAGAAGTGTACAGTCTACATAAAAAACAGTTATAAATACAAAACGGAACAAAATGAGTTAGAAGAGGCTACTTATGAAAAAGGTGTTTATGTGACACTAGTATACTGTACTATATATACAGTACATTAGTATAAATAAAAGTGTAGTTTTTAAATAGGGGATGTTACACTAGAACAGTATATGCACTATTAAGGCCCTTTAGACTTCTGTGTACATACTGTATTCAGTCACCACATTATAGAAAAGATTTTGTCCAGTAAAGTGCAAATACGTTCCAAAGGATAAACGAATGTCATGTTCAGCCTTTCTAGTCTTGAACAGATATTGTGAAGTATTCAAAATCCTCAAAAGGAAATAAATGGTATTTCTTACCCAAAGGTTGAGGGAGTATGGAACAAGATATCCAGCCATGTTTACTGAAGCTAATAGCTTTAATCAAGAAACAGCTGGATGAGCTCCTTGGACCAATTAGCTACTAAAAAGAAAATGGACTAGATGGTACGGATGGTCTGTTCTTTTTGGTAAACTTTCTTATGTTCTTATGACACTATTGGCTATTAAATCTGCCTTCAGATAGCAAGATAAAACCCAAAAATGTAAACAACCAACTAATTATGTCACATCTGTCTTACATATAATTTATGCAATTCATCATGGTTAGTTCATACAATTAGAATTAAAAACAGCTAATTAACCACTGTGCCATTTTAAAGAAATATTATAATTGGGGGAGCGGCGGCTCTGTGACTAAGGATCTGTACCTGCGGCTGGAAGGTTGCCAGTTCAAATCCCGCAGCCAGCAGAGGAATCCTACTCCATTGGGCTCCTGAGCAGGGCCCTTGACCCCAACTGCTCCAGTGGTGCTGCAAAATGGCAGACCCTGTGCTCTGACCCTAGGCTCTCTCCCTGTCTGTGTGTCTCATGGAGAGCAAGCTGGGGTACGTGAAAAGGTAATTCCTAATGCAAGAAATTGTAAAGGGTTAATAAAGTGATGTTATTATTATTAATTAAATATATGTATTCAAAACAATAATACATTCAATATACTGTACACCACCACTTCTCCCATTTATTCAAGATGATAGTTTGACAACCACTGGCATACAATTCTAATTCTGCATGACACTGCTGACATTATTTGTCAACCTTATAAACTCTGTCACCCAATTCTTAGCCTTTACATCACTAATCGCTATTCACTGTAGCAAAACCAGGTGCTGGAGTTTTCAATTAGACTAACTCCTTGTCACCCAATTGTGTTCTTCACTAAAATTGCTTCGACACAATCAGACACTGGACTATTCAACTTGATTAACTCTGTGTCGTTCAATCATAGTCTTAACTTCACCACTCACTTTTCACTTTAACATAGCTTGGCTCTAGAGTATTCGGTTTGATTAATCCTGTGTCACCCAATCTCTATCTTCAGTAAAAAAAAAAAACACTTCAACTTAACTTGCTTTGATTCTTATCCAAGCACTACTCACTAACAATGTGCAACGTTTCTGATCACAACTTTCCTGACTGCTCCTGTTTCAGCAGGGATGCATCTCTACAACCAACACTTGTGCCCCTGACACTGCAGCAGCTAGATGGTGTTCTGTTTTCTATCTCTCACTCTCTAAGACTGCACATCTGTCTTCTGATGTTGTGACAGAGGGGGAACTCAAGCCATCTACACCCCTTCCTCTCAGCTGTTGAGAGAAGGTACTCTGTTACATTGCCAAATGATACCCTACTCTTTCTGGTGATAAAATGTCCACTCAGCCCTGATTCAACTGGTCACTTCCTCATAAGGGCACTTCATCCCCATTGAGCCTGGCAAATGAACTACCATATACCCTATCTGTATTTCACAAGCATCCTTAGCTTGCTGAGTCTCACAGACTTGTAAGCCATCCCAAGACATTTTAATCCAGGACCTTCTTCTCGGTTCGAACCTAGACACATACAGAAACTCATTTCCTCATACAGTAGGTGGTCTTTTAAGCCTTTTAAAGTAGCCCCTGAGAAGTGGCTAAATTCATGGATAGAACCCATCCCAGCAGCTGCTTACTTTCACAAGGTATTTCACTCCCTCTGAGTGCTAATTACACATTCAGACCTCATTTTGCAGGTTCTACCAATTATCAGACAGCTGTGTTTCAAGACCACACCACTAGGTCTGTGTTGTGAGCCAATATGGTGGCTTTCTCAGAATACCACCTTTCACTACCTCACAGTTACCTTGACAAGCAGTCTGCTCAGGGAAGTCTTTCAAAGTGGTAATATTTTGTTTTGCTGGAGAATTATGGTATCAGCATCACACGTTTTATCAACACAATCTTTTACATTATCATCCTTTATCCTTCGTACTTTGTCAACATTTTCAGTTTATGTTCATTGTAAGAACTCAAAAGCTGTGGATTACAGTTTTGATTCAATACTTGCCCTGGTTTACCACTTACATACCCCTTAATGTATGATTATCGAGCATAAGTGTGCCAATTGGACAGTTATGTTAACATTGATTGCTATAAATGATGACAGCACATGAATGTAACACAATCTTTAGCTAAACACGTTATTAACGACTGCTGCAGCTAATCAGAAGTGCGATTTCACACATGAAAAAGATTTCATCATGGACTTCACAGTTCAGAATGCTTGAAGAAAGGAGAAATAGAAGTAGGAAATTAGGTGCCAATAGGATATTTAGGAAAAACTAACATCCTTTAAGCAGTCAGATCAACAGGATGTTCAAAGAAACCACCTTGATAATAGCACAGGTGGAAGCTGCAAAGGAACAAGTAATAGGTTTATTCCATGCTGAAAAAAAAAGAAGAAAGAAAACACAACGTTTCGGCTGTGGAGCCTTCTTCAGGTGAAGAAGAATGTTGTGTTTTCTTTTTTCTTTTTTTCAGCATGGAATAAACCTGTTATTTGTTCCTTTGATAATAGCACATGTGTGTCTGAGTGAAGGGATTTACACAATCCTACTGTAGGGAACTATACCAGCCCATTGTGCTTTAACACTGGATTTCACGTGAAACTTTTATTATTTCTGCAATGTTTAAAATTTTGTTTGGCATCACAAATGTTTACCATGCCTTAATTTAATGTTGCATTTCTATTTCCATAATTATGAATGATACATGTAATAGTCTCTTTTGTAAATTGTATTTACCTTTGCTCACCTGAGACATTTTTGTGCTATGTTTGTGTGGGCTTGCTTACTCAGCCTTTGGTTTTCTTACTTACTATCCTTATCACTTGCTGTATGTTGAGGTGAACTCTTGAAAATATTTGATACTAAATTAAACACTTTTTAGAAGAGTCTCAAGTCATTCATCAAGTACATGACTGGAGCTGTGCAGACAGTATATGAGCAATTTCTCTGCCTAAATCACATTTTGTGAGTTTTCTTTTCTGCTGTAATTGAAAGGAGAAAGGCCTTGTTTCCTTAATGCCATGACTTCCATGCAGCAGAGTTCCCCAAATATTCTTCAGTGTTATCACTTTTGCATGGCACAAGCAACACTGTGTGTTTTAAGCATTCAAATGGAAAATAGCGGCACTCATTTATTTCTACATCAGTTATGGTATAAATTAATGTTTTGTGACATTTGAATACAGACAGTTTATCCTAGGCAGATTTGTTGCACTCATGCATCTATCATGTTACTTACTTGTAATTACCTCTCAAGTGTTTGTCTCAAAGTGGGCATGGCACTGGAAAATCTACAAATATCTTGAATGTAAAAGTAACAGAATTATTCAATTGCATGTCCAAATTTTGTTTTGATCTTTTAAAATCAAAGCAAATTAACAGTGAAAGTGGCTGTTTCAAAAAAGCTTTTAAAAATTACACACTGTAAAACACAATTTAATTTTAAACCCGTTATTCCTATGAAGTCATGGAAATTGCATTTGAAGAAATTTAAGTTTTTCTATGCTTTAAAATTTTTGTCCAAAAAAGAAAATAATATACAAAGATAAATAATCAGATTAGCTGAGATTCTGTGTAGCTCAAGAAGGTAATCGGTAATGAAAGCAAATCATTCTCTTTTTACATGTTTTTACATGTCTCTTTTATGTGCTTTTAAAATGTGGTTTGAACTTCTTTTATTTTTTTTCTTCATGTGGGAAATTGAATACTGGCAGGAGATCAGAAACCCTTAATGAAAAATATTGATGTTTCAGGTAGAAGTCATTGTCTTCCAGCTGACTATCTTGTGGACCTGTCATAGTATCACAATTCAGCTACAGTATGCCTTGACATCACACAGGGTGGGAACTCCATTTGGCATGTGGAGAAAGTCCCAGCAAGCACAATTCCGGGTACATCCTTGATTAAGATTGTGTTTAGTGAAACCTCCAGATTAAATGATCTGATTTAGATGTTAAAACTCAACACTAATTTTTTATGAACCAACACATTTTGTGTTTGACTTCCTAAAACTTGACTAACAGAAAGTAATGGCAATGAATAGTTTTAAGGCGTACATAAAGAAATCTGCAGAGAAAGGAAAGACAGAAAATGGATAAATATAGTAAATTATATAAAACCACAGATGTTAAAACTATTAAAATATGAATATCTCACAACACATTTGGATCAGCCTTATTAAGAAAACTCAAAGGGTTTAGTAATAGAATTCACATATTAATGATAGTGACAATAGGGGGTAATAAAGCATATAGTACAGACAAAAGATGGAGGATTTAAATTCCATTATATAAACTATCAAGGCAAAATTGGAAACATCCATCCATATTCTAACCGCTTTATGCAATACAGAGTGGGTTGATGGTTTAGGGAAGTGAGGGTTTTAATTTACTGTGAAAATTCAAAATTGGAACTGTAAATTGCAAGAGGTCTTGACGACTGCTAAGAATCATTCAAACATCATAATTTACAGTCTCACATACAGATACTAAATATACAACATATTGATATACTGATATAACACCAAAACATGCATAACAGACTGATGAGTAATGGAATTATTTATGACAATATCTGCTGTGATATGAAAGGTTGATCATTCATGTGGGGATTACAAGGAAAAGGCTTAATAACTTCAGAGTTAAAATAAAGAAAAAAAATGTGTTATGGTCTAATTTGAAGGTTACCTCAATTTCATATAGTTAAATCACATTTATAATCCAAATAGAAGTAAATATGCATTTACTACTGTATTTACATGACAAACGTGTTGAGAACAACAGTGTAGTAGAAATTATAAAGTGAATACTTTTTTATACTCAAAGACCCGTTGGCCAAACATTCTTGATTAGTTCAAACTTGGGCTGGGTTCCACAATCTGACTTGGCAGCTGCTTGTTTTGTACCCTGGACTAAGAGAGTCCAAAAAGAGAAAAGGAGAGAGCTTTGCTTTGCCGAAAACAGTTCTGCCAGAAAATCCTGTGGCTCTGACTTCTGTCTTTAAAAACAGTCATCTTGGGTCTTAGTCTTACAGTAGTTTTCTTGTTTCAGTCTGGCCATAAGTGAGACACTGGAATTTATTATGGTTCATCCTGTCAACAGATTGTTACTGAATATACTTGGATATTCAGAATTTCAGAAGTCTGTCTAATTTCTCTGATCAGGCGAAAATAACTGGAGGTTCTCAAACACAAGAGTTGTTTTGGAGAAAGAATATCATGAGTAGAATTCTGTACTTTACTGACTCACTCTCTTCGCCTTTTGGCTTGGAAAAAACATTCCTGAAAACAGTCCTGACAGCTCACAGTCATATGGATTGAAAAGTCAGAAGGCCAAGTTAATTGGAGAGAGGACACAGCCAGTGGGGTAATTAATGAAAATGAGTTGGGAGTTACAGTAGCTTTTATGGTGTACCATTACAGCTGGTGTTTAAGATGATATCAGTTATTGTTTTGGCATCTACCCTGCAAGTCCCTGTTTTGTGGATCTTTCTTTGGGTGATGTTCAGTGACATTTGACCCTTGTCTTCAGGAGAAAAATGACACATGGAATGGTGCCCATGAGCACTAGATACCATTAAATAGTTCAGCACTGGACACAGCTTTATAATTCCTCTTATTAAAGGGGACTCCTAGCCACATTCCTCTAAATTTACACAGAGGTCACAGTTTATTGCACAGTGGTTACCATTGCTGCCTTGCAGTGCTGTGGCACTGGGTTCAATTACATCCCTGGGTTGCTATCTGTTTGGAGTTTGTGTGTTCTCCCTATATTCATGTGGGTTTCCTCCCACAGTCAAACATGCTTGCAGGTTAACTGGCTTCTGTGAAAATTGGCCCTAGGTGTGAGTGTGTGCATGTCTGTTGGTCTTGCTTTGTGATGGACTGACATCCTATCCAGGCTGTACCCCACCTTCCACCCATTGTTTGCTGG